>NW_019946585.1:13238-20620 GCF_002910315.2 Salvelinus sp. IW2-2015
GGACCACCTGGCAGACTTGACACAAAATATTGCTTGGTGATATACTTCTTCAATGGATCAGTCTGAAAACTTTGCACACACACTGCTGCCATCTTGTGGACAACATCAAATTACACCGATAATCCTACAATCAAAGGCAGCTTTCTCTTGCATTTCAAAGATGATGCAAAAACTAAAATAGAAAACGCATGTTTGTTTTGGAATATCTTTTACCAGATCTTAATGTGTTATATTCTCCTACATTAATTTCACATTTCCAACAAACAAAAGTGTTTCCTTCAAATAGTACAAAATATCATATCCTGCTTCAGGTCCTGAGCTACAGGCAGTTAGATTTGGGTATGAGTCATTTTATGTGAAAAATTGGAAGGGAAAAGTGTCTGATCCCATAAGACGTTTCGGCCATTATCAGTACAAGAAAAAAGCATAATGAAACTGGAAATGAAATGCCAAGTCAAGTTCTCAAGTTGACGACGTGAAGCTAACTGGACTGAAAGGATGCTATGCACTTGGTTTGTTTTCCACACACAAGTACAACAAAATTATATTTATAATATTATTATATATTATATTATATTATATTATATATTATTATGTCTCATATTATTATTATATATATATTATATTATATATTATTATAATATTATTATAATATTATAATATTATTATAATATTATTATTATATTCTATATATTATATATTATTAATATATATTAAATATTATCTATAATATATTATGATATAATATTATTTTATTATTATTATAATATTATATTATATTATTATAAATTATTATAATATTATTATATTATATAATTTTATTATATACTAATATTATATTATTATTATATTATTATTATTATTAGATTATTATATTATTATTTATTATTATTATATTATTAATATTATTATATATTATTTATATTATTAATTATTATTATTTATATTATTATTATAATATATATTATATTATTATATATATTATATTATTATATTATTATAATTTATTATATTTATTATTTATTTTATTATATTATTATAATATATTATTATATTATTATAATATTATTATATTATTATATATTATTATTATTATAATATTGATTATTATATATTATAATATTATTATAATATTATTATATTATTATATATTATTATATATTATTTATATTATTATTATATTATTATTATATTATTCTATTATTATATAATATTATTATTATATTATAATATTATTATATTATTATTTATTATTATTATATTATTATTATATTATATATTATAATATTATTTTAATTATTATATATTATATTATATTATAATATTATATTATTATATTATATTATTATTATCTATTAGTATTATTATTATATTATTATTGATTATTATATTATATTATTATTATATTTTATTATATTATTATTATTATATTTATTATATTATTATATTATTATTATATTATGTATATTATTATTATTTATTATATATATTATATTATTATATTATATTATTATTATATTTATTATTATTATTATTATATTATTATTATTAGTGTAACGGATGTGAAATGGCTAGCTAGTTGCGCGTGGTGCGCGCAATAGCGTTTCAACCGGGTTACTGCACATTACTTGTTAAATAACCTCCAACGAATGACAGAATATCTCCCATTTGGAAAAAAATTGCCTTGATGGGTTATACAGATAACAGATCAGTCCATGAATAACGGGGAGATGAAGAGTGGAAATAGTTTAAATATCAAGGTACAGTATCTTAACAGGGGAGATGAAGAGTGGAATATTAACAATTTAGGAATTCTCCAAAACTGTACCACACACAAAACAACGGTTAAAAATGACATCCCGTAACTATCTAACGTTAGCCAAGTAAAACGATTGATTCCCCGTGTGACACATCAGGCAGCAGCAGCAGCATGCAGTAACCGATTGAAACGCTATTAGCGCGCACCACCGCTAACTAGCTAGCCATTTCACATCCGTTACACAATATGGTGTTTGTACCTTGTGTGTGGAAAAAAAACAAGTGCATAGCATCCGGTCAAGTCCAGTTAGCTTCACGTCGTCAACTTGTAGAACTTGACTTGACTGCATTTAATTTCCAGCTTTCATTATGCTTTTTTTCTTTACTGATAATGGCCGTAGCTTAAATGGCTTCGAAACATCTTATGTATCAGACACTTTTCCTTTCAATTTTTCACATAAAATGACTCATACCCAAATCTAACTGCCTGTAGCTCAGGACCTGAAGCAAAGATATGTATATTATTGATACCATTTGAAAGGAAACACTTTGTAGTTTGTGGAAATGTGAAATTAATGTAGGAGAATATAACACATTAAGATCTGGTAAAAGATAATAGAAAACAAAAAAACAACATGCGTTTTCTAGTTTAGTTTTTGCATCATCTTTGAAATGCAAGAGAAAGATCTGCCTTTGATGTAGGATTATCGGTGTAATTTRGATGTTGTCCACAAGATGGCAGCAGTGTGTGTGCAAAGTTTCAGACTGATCCATTGAAGAAGTATATCACCAAGCAATATTTTGTGTCAAGTCTGCCAGGTGTCCTTCCCGAGTTCACCCAAATGTGCCGAATTGGTCAATTGATACATTTTAAGTGCATAACTATAGAGAACATACAAACACATATGTTAATAACAAATGTAAGTTTACACACTCCCAGGAATGTCATACATAACGGATAATTCGCTTCCCTACAGAAAATACACCAACCTTCACACATCTAGATGGCCGGGCGGGCGTGGAGCCAGAGACCGCAGTGGGGGTCAAATTGTAGAACCCAGTTCCTACATCTGAATATGAAAATAGATGTTATCAAACAAAAACTACACTACAGTTTTTCTCTGGGACCCTCAGGATGACAAATCAGAGCAAGATTACTGAATGTAAGTACATGAACTACCTTCAGAGGTGAATGAATCAAACCAGTTGCCGTGATACAAGTTGTTCTACACTCTCCTCAAACAATAGCATGGTATTTGTTTTCACTGTAAAGCTACTGTAAAGTGGACACTGCAGTTAGATTAACTATAATTTAAGCTTTCTGCCCATATCAGACATGTCTATGTCCCGGGAAAGTTGGCTGTTTACAACGTCATTCTAATCACATTATCGCATATTGAGCAACAACTGTCTCGATTTAGGGACACCGATCGTGTTATGACATAACGTTAGCCCTGACTGTCTGCCAGTTAGCCTGATCGCTAGCTTTACAAATGATGCTTAAAAATTCAACAGTTTAGCACACATGATACAACTTAACAATTCATAACTTTTTACCACTGAGAAAGTATCCACTGTTGCCACAATATTTGATAAAAGCTACGGAGATCATTTCAATTGATGAATTGAAGAGATTGTTCCGCCATGTTGGAAATCATTTTCAAAAACTGCAAAGTGCCTTTGAGGAACATTTGAGGAACGTCAATGTAGAAGTCAGAGGTCAAACAAGGTCAAACTATTACACAAGTTGTAAACACTAATTTGTTCTGTCAAATTACACTCAATCTGATTGAGTACAATCTACAATAATGAATAATTGAATAATAACCACTGAGTGAAAATGAGAAACTTTTAGTAACTTTTGAGTAAATTGTACTAATTAGTTTAACAAGTATACTGTTAGGTTTTACAGAGTACCAGCACTGACTTTGCTGGTAGCCATTTTATTGAGGAAAAATATACGAGCTATGACTGTGAGATGTGGTTGTCCCACCTAGCATTCTTAGCATGAACACACTAACTGTACGTCTCTCTTGGATAAGCCGTCTGCTAAATGACTAAAATGTAAATTTAAATATTCATAGAGTATGTAATTATGGCAGTGTTAATTTGGGCACTCTTTTTTTTTTTAGATTTAGTCTTAGCCATTTTTGACGAAAATATCATTGTCTTAGTCACATTTTGTCGTTTCAATAATGATTTAGTCTAGTTATTGTCAAAATGACGAAAACAGTGGGCCATTTTTAGTCAACTAAATGTTCTTCTATTAGTCAAATTTTGTCACATCACATTTTTATTGCCTCATTAACCTAAACATAATCACAGACTTCCATGTGACCAAACATACATAGCCATGTCGTAGCATATGTTTCTGCATAAACATTCTCTTCCCAACAGCAGAAATATGACAAACATATATTTATTAGGTCCCCCCCCCCCCCCCCTTTGCCTCCAGAACAGCCGGAATTCTTCGGTGCATGGAAACTTGGCTCAATTGTTTCAACTTTGCTCAATTGGTAGAAGGACCAACATTCCCCACACCATTACACCACCACCACGTACTGCCATGGACTCATGCTTCTTACTCCCAATCCTGACTCTGCCATCGGCATGACGCACACGGAACCGGGATTCGTCAGACCAGGAAATGTTTTTTCCACTCCTCAGTTGTCCAGTGTTGGTGATGGCGTCGCTGGAGCCACTTCTTCTTCTTGTTTTTACCTGATAGGAGTGGAACCCCGGTGTGGGTCGTCTGATGCAATAGCCAATCCGTGACAAAGACGGACGAGTTGTGCCCTGTCAGTATTTGCCATGATTACTACAAGGTATTAAGATACCTGGCTAGACTAACCACCAATCAAAAATGGTTAGCTGACATGGCTAATGGAGTGACTGTCAGTGACTGACATAAGAGAAAAACTGCTGATACACAACCACATTTTTAAATTGCACCCTGGTGTATTCCACTATTCTTACTCTCAATAGTAAGTTGAGAGTTCCTAGCGGCCAGGTTCTTATGCGATCGTTTATGTGTGGAACCGGCTCTGACTATGTGACTTGATAAGCAAATGTTTTTTCCCGAATGTATTTCTGATTGCCATAACAAAGGGGTTAAATACCTAAGACTCAAGATATTTAAGCGTTTCATTTTCTTGTAATTTGTAAAAATGTCAAAAAAACAAAAATCCCACTTTGAAATTAATGGGGTATTGTGTGGAGGCCATGACAAAAAAAAATCGAAATTTCATCCATTTTATATTCAGGCTGTAACACAACATTTTGAAAAAGTCAAGGGGTGAATACTTTTTTAAGCAACTGTATATCACTCAAGACAAAAAAAATGTGTGCACAAGCCTGCACTTTAAAAAAAAAACAGTAATTGATGACATATTTGATTTCAATCCTTAGACTTTCAAATCTCTTATTCCCTGACATGGGGACAATTGGGGAACCAAAACACTCCCCAAAAAGAAGGAACAAAATCTAGGAAAAATTTTGCTTTTCTTTGCCTGTTGTTGCTCTGGTTCTGTAATAGTCACAGTTGAATACTTACAACGGTATCAGAAACCCACAGTTCTTACCTTTCTAACAGTACTATCCACGTGTTTGTAAGACTTATAGTTTGAAACGTATTTCCTAAAGGTATTATAAAGTGTAGGTGTGGCTTAGAGCCACCAGAGGGCGCCAGAGTTTAACAGGTTTAAACTGAGCTTTGTTGAGGATGCTGGAGCCGTGATAGATTCCTGTCCGTTCATTATTCTCATGGATTACTATGGACTTTAGGAATCTCAGCAAAACCTACAAATATTAAATTGTGGATTTGAGTGTGTGTGTGTGTGTGTGTCCCAGCTAGTACATAATGTTCTGAGAACCATATGTTTCTTTGGGCTTGGGGAGAGCGTGGTTGGTCCTGTGGTTATTTTACATACAATCTTCACACAACGTTCTGGGAATAGTGCAGGGTAGATGCTTGTCTTTGGATCATTCTCAGCACATTTAAGGAACTGGTCAAAAACACATTATTTTCAATGGTATTTCATTACTTTAACAGATTACTTTTCCTAAAAACATGGTTACATTTCATTTCCATTTTTGGTAATGTTATACGAATATTCTCCAACTCGTTTGACATTGGGAATGTTCTCAAATAGTTCAAAAGAACATTTAAGAAACAAATGTTTTTTTTTCTGTGGGAAATGTCAGTACTTCAAGCATTAAGTTTACTACAGGTTACCTCATCGTTCTATTTAAAGTCACGGTATCAAATTGTTCTGAGAACGTAAAAAAAAAAAAACATTCCACAAGAAAACGTTCGTAAGGTTCAGAGAACGTTCTAAGAATGTTATTTAAAAAACATTCCATTCCATTCTCAGCATCAATAAAACTCTTGTCTGTCCTCCATCTTGTTCAGTGTGTTCAGGTGTGTTGATGATCTTAATTAGTCCTTGTTTCATTTGAAATGGGGTCTGTTTGAATAAAACTCAAATGAACAGCTTCGTATGCGAGCGTCATCCTTGCGGCACAGGGGACTAAATACATGGATAGAAAACAGATGATTATGATTTGAATCTCACTGATGCCATGTCACAATAAAAAATAAAAAATGTTTTTGAATGATTCATGCCTAAGGAAATTAATTTCCATGTGTCCTATCTGTGCTGGGAGATCACAACAGTTAAACCAAACTAAGCTGTCAGTGTTATTAAAAGTCTTAATGAAACATTCAGTGATAGTTTTAACCCTTGTGCTTTGCTGAAGAAAAACAACATCCATTGTGGGTCGGACAGACCAGCACAGTTTAAACTCTACACAGTCAAAGAATTAAATAAAAACAGACAAAACATTATTTTGTCTTGTCATACCTTTTCAGAAAGAAAAAATGTCAAGAACATTTGATTTTTAAAAAAGTATATATTCAAGAACTATTTGTTAAACATATTTGCCTTTCTCACAAACAAGCATTTTCTGTTTGGAGCTCATTGTTGAGTGTTCGTGTCAGAGATCTGCTGTTCTCACACTGAGAAGGAGAAGCTCATTTTCACCCAAATATAATTATAAAAGTACAACCAGAACCAGTCAAAACCAAATACATCAAAGACACTTGTTTATTTTGGACCTGTGTAAATATCTATACACATGAAAGCTTCCGGGTTAAAACGACCCACAACATCATGTTTGTATACAAAATCCACAACACACACCCAGCGAGTCCACGTTTAGAAGTTAGGTTCATGACCCTAAATGAGGAAAAGTCCCTTCATTTCATGGAGATAAAGAGAGGTTACCTAGTATTTTAGACAAATCAAAAGTGAGAAATGGGTCAAATTGACCCGCAACATAACAGGAGCGTTAAGGAAATAACCTTTAATTTCCATTCTCGGAGAGTTTATAAAACCTCCCAGGGAAACTTTCAAACAACCAGGGTTTCCGTTAGTCTATTTTCTGCCTATTCATTGATGGAAATACCAGTCGATGTAAATATTCTGAACAAAAATATAAACGCAACATGTAAAGTGTTGGTCCCATATTTCATGCGCTGAAATAAAAGATCCCAGAAATGTTCCATAAGTACAAAAAGCTTATTTCTCTCACATTTATGTAAAATATTCTGAACAAAATATAAA
>NW_019946585.1:26112-29416 GCF_002910315.2 Salvelinus sp. IW2-2015
TGTGGCCCGATTGTTTTTACATCGCTGAATTTAATGTTCATTTCTCTACCATAAGCCACCTTCAATGTCATTTTAGATTCATTTGGCAGTTCGTCCAACTGGTCCCACAACCGCAGTACACATGTAACCCTGACAACCCAAGACTGAAGTTATAAGGATAAGCAAAAAAAGACTATAAAATAAATAATACAAATACTGAGATACTGTATATTGTATTATATACTGAGATACGTATATTGTACTGTTACTGAGATACTGTTATTGTACTGTATACGAGATACTGTTAATTGTACTGTATACTGAGATACTGTATATTGTACTGTATACTGAGATACTGTATATTGTACTGTATACTGAGATACTGTATATTGTACTGTATACTGAGCTCCTGTATACTGTACTGTATACTGAACTAATGTATATTGTACTGTATACTATACTGTATATTATACTGTATACTGAGATACTGTATATTGTCTGTATTCTGAGCTAATGTATATTGTATGCGCAAAGAATGTGGGATATTAAATTATTTTCTACTAATACTTTTTCGGACTGATCTGGATGTGGTGAGGAAAGAGAAGACACATCTCTACTACAACGAGACAACCGGTGGGTCCAACGTGAAACACTTTTAACTTTGTAACATTAGCTAGCTGTCTAGTTGGATTATTTGACATTAATTCTACGGTATTTGTGTCCCAACAGGGGGAAATAATGTTCCCAGAGCCATGCTGACGGATCTGGAGTCAGGAATGGATTCAGTTCACTCTGGACCATTAGGATCTGGAGTCAGCAGGGAGTCAGTTCACTCTGGACCATTAGGATCTGGAGTCAGGCAGGGATTCAGTTCACTCTGGACCATTAGGATCTGGAGTCAGGCAGGGAGTCAGTTCACTCTGGACCATTAGGATCTGGAGTCAGGCAGGGAGTCAGTTCACTCTGGACTATTAGGATCTGGAGTCAGGCAGGGAGTCAGTTCACTCTGGACCATTAGGATCTGGAGTCAGGCAGGGATTCAGTTCACTCTGGACCATTAGGATCTGGAGTCAGGCAGGGATTCAGTTCACTCTGGATCATTAGGATCTGGAGTCAGGCAGGGATTCAGTTCACTCTGGACCATTAGATCTGGAGTCAGGCAGGGATTCAGTTCACTCTGGACCATTAGGATCTGGAGTCAGGCAGGGATTCAGTTCACTCTGGACCATTAGGATCTGGAGTCAGGCAGGGATTCAGTTCACTCTGGACCAGTAGGATCTGGAGTCAGGCAGGGATTCAGTCACTCTGGACCATTAGGATCTGGAGTCAGGCAGGGATTCAGTTCACTCTGGACCATTAGGATCTGGAGTCAGGCAGGGATTCAGTTCACTCTGGACCAGTAGGATCTGGAGTCAGGCAGGGAGTCAGTTCACTCTGGACCATTAGGATCTGGAGTCAGGCAGGGATTCAGTTCACTCTGGACCATTAGGATCTGGAGTCAGGCAGGGATTCAGTTCACTCTGGACCATTAGGATCTGGAGTCAGGCAGGGAGTCAGTTCACTCTGGACCATTAGGATCTGGAGTCAGGCAGGGATTCAGTTCACTCTGGACCATTAGGATCTGGAGTCAGGCAGGGATTCAGTTCACTCTGGACCATTAGGATCTGGAGTCAGGCAGGGATTCAGTTCACTCTGGACCATTAGGATCTGGAGTCAGGCAGGAGTCAGTTCACTCTGGACCAGTAGGATCTGGAGTCAGGCAGGGAGTCAGTTCACTCTGGACCAGTAGGATCTGGAGTCAGGCAGGGATTCAGTTCACTCTGGACCATTAGGATCTGGAGTCAGGCAGGGAGTCAGTTCACTCTGGACCATTAGGATCTGGAGTCAGGCAGGGAGTCAGTTCACTCTGGACCATTAGAACAAACCTTTAGACTAGATAACTTTGTCTGTGGTATGTGATATTTGTAAATACAAATAAGTTGATGTCACAAGGATGTCATCAGTCAAATATTTTCAATGTGTATTATACAAATAACTCAGGTTACACACAACACAGATAACATGAACTCATATTGGGGAAACTGGCTAATGAATGTATTGAAAAAGTCTCAAATGTATTTTTCTGCTCAACAGGGCAGAAGTGGGCAACATGTAAAGTGTTGGTCCCATATTTCATGCGCTGAAATAAAAGATCCCAGAAATGTTCCATAAGTACAAAAAGCTTATTTCTCTCACATTTTGTGCCYGATTGTTTTTTACATCSCTGAATTTAATGTTCATTTCTCTACCATAAGCCACCTTCAATGTMATTTTAGATTCATTTGKCAGTTCGTCCAACTGGTCCCACAACCGCAGTACACATGTAACCCTGACAACCCAAGACTGAAGTTATAAGGATAAGCAAAAAAAGACTATAAAATAAATAATACAAATACTGAGATACTGTATATTGTATTATATACTGAGATACTGTATATTGTACTGTATACTGANAGATACTGTATATTGTACTGTATACTGAGATACTGTATATTGTACTGTATACTGAGCTCCTGTATACTGTACTGTATACTGAACTAATGTATATTGTACTGTATACTATACTGTATATTATACTGTATACTGAGATACTGTATATTGTCTGTATTCTGAGCTAATGTATATTGTATGCGCAAAGAATGTGGGATATTAAATTATTTTCTACTAATACTTTTTCGGACTGATCTGGATGTGGTGAGGAAAGAAAAGACACATCTCTACTACAACGAGACAACCGGTGGGTCCAACGTGAACAACTTTTAACTTTGTAACATTAGCATCCTAATGGTCCAGAGTGAGACTGATCGACAGTCCTAGCGAGTGAAACGAATCCCTGGACTCAGATCAATGGTCGTATGACTGTATCCAGAGGTCGAGTGAACTGATCCCTCAATCCTAGAATCAGGTACTGAACCTCTGCCCAGATCTAATGTGCCAGAGTGAACTGAATCCTGCGATCAGATCCTAATGGATCCAGAGTGAAACTGACTCCCTGCTGACTCCAGATCTAATATGTCCAGATGAATCTGACTCCTGCTGATCCCAGATCCTAATGGTCCAGAGTAACTGCTCCTGCCTGACCCCAGATCAAATGGTCCAGAGTGAATAATCCTGCCTGACTCCGATCTAATGGTCCAGAGTGAACTGACTCCTGCCTGAATCCAGCTAATGGTCCAGAGGAACTGAATCATCTAACTCAGATCCGCATGGCTCTGGGAACATTTATTTCCCCCCTGTTGGGAACAATACGTAGAATTAAATGTCAAATTATCCAACTAGAACACTA
>NW_019946586.1:0-37972 GCF_002910315.2 Salvelinus sp. IW2-2015
GGGGGGGGGATCTGTGCACTCATTGTAAACAGACAGCTGGTGCAACGACAGGAGTCTAAGGAAGTGCTCTAGATTTTGGACGCCTGAAAGTATAGTATAATTGGTATGAAATTGCAGAGCGCAAACTACTTGCCTAGAGAGTTGCTCAACGACTTACTTTACGTGGCAATGTTTCATCTACCAACAAACAGAGCATCCACAGGGCACTAAGACCCGCACTCAGTCAAGCTGAATAGACAGGAAAAAGCAAACAGAACCCACGTCAGCCCAGAGGCGCGCTCTGGTGGCCAGAGACTTTAATGCAGGGAAACTTAAATCAGTTTCTACCAAGAATCTGTTCAAACATAGTAATAAAATGTGCAAAACCAGATGGGAAAAAAACACGTACAGAAGCTCTCCCTCGCCCTCCATTTGGTAAAATCCGACCACAACTCTATCCTCCTGATTCCTTGCTTACAAGCAAAAATTAAAGCAGAAGCACCAGTGACTTGGGTCTATGAAAAAGTGGTCAGATGGAAGCAAGATGCTAAACCACAGGACTTGTTTTGCATCACAGACTGGAACATGTTCCGGGATTCTTCCGATGACATTGAGGAATAACACCCACATCAGTCACTGGCTTTATCCAATAAGTGCATTGAAGGACGTCGTCCCCACAGGACGGTGTACGGTAGCATTGACGCCAACCAGGGAAGCCATGGATACAGGCAACATTCGCACTGGCGCTAATGATGAGTGGTGTATTGAGCTGCCGCTTTGCTCAAGGTGCGGGACTGCAACCCGGAAGCTGTGTACAAGAAAAGTCCGCTAGTTAGAGCTAAAGACACTAAGACAGACGAAAACTCAACATGCGTAAAAAGACCAATTTGAACAAATAAGAGCGTCTCAAAGCATACAGGGCCTAATATATTCAAGAATACAGCAGTTAAGCCTAGCGGCCTAGAATCTTGACGGCCGCCGACGGCTCGTCGGATGTGTGGCAGTAAGCTTGTCAAACTATTAATCAGGAGCTTAGAGACAATAGATGAAGGACAGGTTAACTGCCCAGTGACACAAAGTGTGACTATCGCCATATTAACGCTGAGACGAAGATCGTAAAAACCAAATCGAAGCTTTGTATTGCTCGCTTCGAGGCAAGCAACACTGAGGATCGACGCGATGCTTTATAGAAAAAGAGAGCGAGTCAGCTGTTCCGAGTATCTGACTGTGTGCGGATCTGGACGCTTCGGGACCTAGCCAGAGTGATCGATGGATAAGTGCCCACCCGGACTTCATATTTAGTACAAGGAACAGGTAACAGAACACAACCGAGAGGCTCGTGGTCGGCGCGAACCTTGAAAACGGGAGATTACCAGGCTGTGCTCCGGCAGTGTGCTGACCGATAGACATTGGGTACCAATGTCTTCACTGACATATTTGCAAACCGATAGTGCGCGTCTGAATAGTGGAAGCTCATGGCATAAATACCAATATCAATGTCTAACGAAAGCAGACACAATAGCCCTGTGCCCAAGAACACGCCAAACCGGGCGAGTTCACTAGACCAATGAAGATGACTGAGCAGTACCTCTGTAGCGGACGGGTCGAGGCGCCGTCACCAACAAGTATGAGCGGCACAAATTAGGAGACGCTGCTTGAGGATGGAACTGCGATGATTGTGTCTCCACATCAACACCTTAACTACTCCCTATTAACACGCCTTTGAGACCCATCTTCCAATAAATTGTGGACTATTACCGCGCGAAACAGCATCCACGAGTGTATATATCTGCGTGAAGTCATTGGCATAAAAGTCTCTTCTACGTACCACACCCCCTTTGACTTCTCGTTTCACTCACCCTGACAAAAGGAACACCTATGTGAGAATGCTATTCATTTACTTACACCTCACGTTCAAACACCATAGTACCCTGCGCTAAGGACCAACCTCATGCGCTAGCTTATAGAGGAACCCTGGGACTGATAGAACAACAACCCTATGTGAACTCGCTCTGCAGTGGCAGCGGGGGATCTCTTTGAGCGATATCCTGACAGTGGTTTAGCCGCCCGCGCGACCTCCTCGTGTAGGGTAGGTAGCAACACATCTTGCCACCGGCCCTGATCTCTCGATATTTAGTAGGTCCTATCGCAAGGCCGAGGCGCTCCCTCATGCGCCGGCAGCGTGATGTACTGGGCCGTACGCACTTACACTCTGCTCAAGATGCGCTTGCGGCCCATTCGCCTGAAGTACTCCCTGCCCGGATCCAATTCTCCAGTCTACTGTGTAGCTATTGATGTTACAGCCCAAGGGACACGTCTGAAGACTCTCTAAAACCTGCATCCCACCCTATATACAGATTCAAGATTGCAGATTCGACCACCGAACATTAGATGAGGAGTGGTCGCTGGGAACAATGTCTCAACGACTGATGACCTCCGCGATAGGAGGAGCGGGTTCTCTCACCTGTAGTCCACAATACATCTCCTTAGTGCTTGGTTGGAGCAAGAAATGGGGAGAAGGAATAGAGAAAAAGTTTTCCCTACCTTCTCCTTTGGCAGCGCACCCCCGGGGTGGGGCGCTAAGCCAGTTGTCTCTGACCTCCTAACTAACACACCTCAGTAAGGCTCTGCTGTCCTCAGTACGGTGCGTAAATACAACAAGGCCGACAACGCGGTGGGGTAGTGAAGGAATGCAATTCGGGACTGACAGGAGAAAGGAGCACTAAGCATGTCCCATTTCTCAATTCGACGGGGCTGTTAGTGGAGCAGGTGAAGCTTCAACGTTCCTTGGTGTACACATCAACTACAAAACTAGAATGCTCGGCCGCCGACCCAAGCACTGTCAGAGGGGTAGTGCGTTACGGCCCAGTACATCACTGGGGAAGCTGCCTGCCCATCCAGGACCTCTACACCAGGCGGGTACCAGAGGGAAGGCCCTATGCATTAAAAAATTGTCAAAGACCCCAGCCACCCCAAGTCATAGACGTTCTCTCTTACTTACCGCATGGCAAGCAAGTGACCGGAGTGGCCAAGTCTAGGATCAAACGGCTTCTCAAACATTTGTACCTCCAAGCCATAAGGACTCCTGAACAGGTAACCAAATGGTTACCCGGACTATTTGCATTGTGTGCCCCCCCCAACCCCTCTTTTACGCTGCTGCTACTCTCTGTTTATCTTATTTGCAATAGTCACTTAACATATTACGTGCAGGTACATACTACCTCAATTGGCGCCGAATCCAACCAGTCTCCTGTCCACATGGGTCTACCGGGGCTATCTGCATTGTGTCCCACCCACCCGCCAACCCCTCGTTTTACCGCACTGCTACGTCCTGGTCATGCAAATGCATAGTCACTTTAAACCATACCTACATGTACAACGTACCCTGCAATCTAGCCTGACTATACCTGGTATCGTATATAGCCTTGCTACTTCTTATTTTTCAAATGTCTGTTTACTGTAGTTTTGATTTCTTTACTTACCTACACACACATCACGACACACACACACACCACACGACACACGACACACACAGCACACACATCACACAGCACAGCACCACACACCACCACACGATACTTTTTTTTCTCGCAACTATTGGTTAGAGGCCTATAAGTAAGCATTCACATGTAAAGGTCTACACCTGTAGTTATTCGGCGGCACGTACAAATAAACTTGGGGATTATGATTTGAGTTGACACTGAACCAGCATGGCTACCACTGCTTCTTGCAGCGATACCGGCCACTGCCAGAATGGTTTGCCGCTTAGTGGGACCATCATTTGTTTTTTCGAACAGGACAATTAACCGGAACACACCTCCAGGCTGTGTGGAGGCATTTGACCAAAAGGGATGATGGAGCTGCTGCATCAGATGCACCTCCCCACAGACACCCGATCCAAGCCAAGATGAGAATGGTTTGGGATGAGTGTGATGTGCGGAGTGAAGGGAAATGTTCGCACGAGAGTCTCAGCGAATGGAACAAAGTAGTTGATTAGACAAAAAGCAGTACACTCATAGGGATGTCATATCGGTGCATAGTATAAAATTATTTTTGTTAGCTTTGTTTAATCTGAACGGATGGCGGTGTTTC
Source organism: Salvelinus sp. IW2-2015 (assembly GCF_002910315.2). Lineage (NCBI taxonomy): Eukaryota > Metazoa > Chordata > Actinopteri > Salmoniformes > Salmonidae > Salvelinus > Salvelinus sp. IW2-2015. Next base: position 4,072 of record NW_019946586.1, read on the forward strand.
GGTTACATACAGGATTTCAAGATTATTTCATAGTTTGTCTCATTGTCTAATTGCGTACAATGTACAATAGAACAAAGTACTGATTCTTCTCCTCCTGAGTCTGGCTCTAGCTCGTGGTTGTGTGACAGGACGTCGCCACTGGGCTTTGAAAAAAAAAGGTAAACTAGGTCTGCCCATTTTGAAGATGATTGATGTATTGTGTCCAGCACTTTTGGAGCTGGGTACGAGTAGGGGCTTTATGATAGTGAGAGACGTCCGCCCATGCGTCTGAGAGTTAGAGCGATGATGTCATGCTGCTCTGTGAGACGTCTAAACGGAATACTATTCTACCCACACCATCAGTTCTTGTCTCTCACAATTCCTGCACTATATTTTCCTTCTCCTTCTGCTCCTCCAACGCCCCTCGCCACAGCCTCTGCCAGCCGGCTCCACGCTCCCTTCTTTTCAACCTCCTGAGAGAGAGAGAAGGAGAGGAGAGAGAGGAGGAGAGAGAAGAATAAATCCCAGTGAAAAAATTCCCTGTCTTATGGTCAGTTAGGGGGAGTCACGCACGTTTATTTTTAAGAAGTTGTGAAATGTCAGGAAAATAATGGAGTAGAGAAGCATGATTTATTTGCTGCTTTTTATTTCTTTGCATCACATACCAGTGCGGTACAGAATGTACATACACTCAATAGAGTTTGGTAGCATTGCCTTTAAATTGTTTAACTTGGTCAAATGTTTCGGTAGAGACCTCCCACAGAGCTTCCCACAATAAGTTGGGTGACATGTAGGCCCATTCCTCCTGTACAAGAGCTGGTGTAACTGAGTCAGGTTTGTAGGCCTCCTTGCTCGCACAGGCGCTTTTTCAGTTCTGCCGCACAAATGTTCTATAGGAAATTGAGGTCAGGGCTTTGTGATGGCCACCCCAATTACCTTGACTTTTGTTGTCCTTAAGCCATTTTGCCACACATTTGAAGCAAGATGCTTGGGTCATTGTCCATTTGGAAGACCCATTTTGCAACCAAAGCTTTAAACTCCGACTGATGTCTTGGATGTTTGCTTCAAAATATCCACATAATTTCCTAACCTCATGATTGCCAGTCTATTCTGGTGAAGTGCCACCGGTCCCTCCTGCAGCAAAGCACCCCCACAACATGAAAGCTGGCGCTCCCCGTGTTCTTCGGCTTGCAAGCCTCCCCCTTTTTTCCTCCAGGAACATAAACCAATGGTCCATTTTGGAGGCCGAAACAGTTTATTTTTTTTCATCAGACCAAGAGCGACATTCTCCAAAAAAGAAGAACGATCTTTGTCCCCATTCCAGATGAAACTGTAGTCTGGCTTTTATGGCGAGGGTATTTTGGAGCAAGTGGCTTCATTCCTTGCTGAGCGGACCTTTTCAGGTTATGTCGATATAGATCTGAGTATTACTGTGATAGCAGCATACTTTCGTACCTGGTTTGCATCCAGCATCTTTCACAAGTCCTTGCTGTGGTTCGGGATGGGAGAGGAGGAGAGGAGAGAAAGGACGAGCGAATTGGATTTGCACTTTTCCCAACCAAAGTAGCGTTATCATTTCAAGGAGACAGAACGCGTCTCCTTCCTGAGCGGTTATGGTGGCTGCGTTGAGAGAGAGAAAGAGGTCCCATTGAGGGTGTTTATACTGTTGGCGATGACTAATTTTATGTGATGAGCGAAGAAAGAGAAGAGAAGGGCGAAGAGATGAACGTCGAGGGGGTACCTTCAGGCATTTGGAAAATTGCTCCAAGGATGATACCAGACTTGTGAACGACATCCTGACAAAGTTTTTAGTTCAGAGAGTCCTATGGCTGATTCTTTAGATTTTTCCCACGCATGTCCAAGCAAAGAAGACACTGAGTGTTGAAGGAGTGAGTCAACGCTTTGGAAAGAAGAAAATCCACAGGTACACGCTTCACGAGAAGTTGACCAGAAATTCCAAATGATGTCAAGTTTAGAAGCCTAGATCGAGAAAAGACTTCTAGAAGAGCAGCATAGATTACATTTTCTGAGAAGGATTGACCTCAAAGCTGTTTAAAGTACGACGAAGTCAGAAGACTGTGAGTGAAGTATGAAGTAAGAGACATATATTGACGCCACTGGAATTGGAGATGAATACAGTGAGAGAATTATAAGGTTAAATAATCTGTCTGTAAGACATTGTAGGAGAAGAAAAGGTACTGTGATGTCATGCACAAAGTAAGATGTCGCTAAAAAGCCGAGAACGTTACCAGAAAAAACTATAGGTTTGTTAAAACAAGAAATTTGTCGAGAGGTTAAGGAGAGAATGAAAAGCGAGTGTTAATTAATGACTCCCAACTAAGTGTATGTAAAACGGAGTTAATCTGACGTCAAAACGTGTAATATGCAATGTTTTTGTGGTGTGGATTTTATTGTGGAAACATAAAAGACTGTAAAACAGCATAGGGAAATCAACTCCAAGTGAATTTTTAATTTAAGAAATTCTGGTCCCCCCCCGTCTTACCGGAGTGTGATGTTCTATCCTGCCGGTGCAGCGTATATCCCGCTAGCTGAATATCCATGTCGTCATTCAACCACGATTCCGTGAAATATAGGATATTACAGTTTTTGATGTCCCGTTGGTAGGATATTCGTGATCGTACCTCGTCTAGTTTATTGTCCAATGATTGCACTTTGGCGAGTAATATTGACGGTAACGGCAGCTTTCCTACTCGCCTTCTGCGGATCCGGACGAGGCATCCGGCTCTTCGTCCTCTGCGTCGCTTCCTTTTGCGAATAACTGGGATGTTCGCCCTGTGGGGTGTTTGGAGAATATCATGTGCCTTGAATTCTAAATAAATCACTGACAGTGTCACCAGCAAAGCACCCCCACACCATCACACCTCCTCCTCCATGCTTCACGGTGGGAACCACACATGCGGCGATCATCCGTTCCCCTACTCTGCATTTCACAAGACACGGCCGTTGGATCCAAAAATCTCAAATTTGGACTCATCAGACCAAAGGACAGATTTCCACTGGTCTAATGTTGATTTTGTCGTGTTTCTTGGCCCAATCGTCTTCTTCTTATTTGTGTTCTTTAGTAGTGGTTTCTTTGCAGCAATTCCACCATGAAGGCCTTATTCATGCAGTCTCCTCTGAACAGTGGATGTTGAGATGTGTCTGTTACTTGAACTCTGTGAAGCATATAATTGGGCTGCAATTTCTGAGGCTGGTAACTCTAAGTAACTTGTCCTCTGCAGCAGGGGTAACTCTGGGTCTTCCTTTCCTGTGGCGGTCCTCATGAGAGCCAGTTTCATCACAGCACTTGGCGGTTTTTGCGACTGTACTTGAAGAAACTTTCAAAGTTCTTCAAAACCTTCATGTCTTAAAATAATGATGGACTGTCTTTTCTCTTTGCTTATTTGAGCTGTTCTTGCCATAATATGGACTTGGTCTTTTACCAAATAGGGCTATCTTCTGCATACCACCCCTACCATGTCACAACAGAACTGATTGGCTCAAACGCATTAAGAACGAAAGAAATTCTACAAATGAACTTTTAACAAAGCACAACTGTTAATTTAAATGCATTCCAGGTGACTACCTCATGAAGCTGGTTGAGAGAATGCCAAGAGTGTGCAAAGCTGTCATCAAGGCAAAGGATGGCTACTTTGAACAATCTCAGATAATAATATATTTTAATTTGTTTAACACTTTTTTGGTTACTACATGATTCTGTATGTGTTATTTCATAGTTTTGATGTCTTCACTATTATTCTACAATGTAGAAATTAGTAAAAATAGACAAAAAACCTGGAAAGAGTGGGAGTGTCCAAACCTTTGACTGGTACTGTATATTTTTTGCTCAGAAAACTTGGAGGGCCAAGTAAACCCACCCGCGGGTCGCCAGTTGGGGAACCACGCTGTATGTCCTTGTGCAATATTCACAACTGTCAGTTACTCATGTGACACTTTGTCTGAGATAGTTGTACTTGTCCAATGACACTTCTCCTGAGTGGCGGAGACCCCTATACTTGTCCCTGACCTAGACTATCTTTGATCCTACTACAGCTGGCCTCTCAAACCTCTCAAACTGTACGTTCAAAGGAAGCGGTGAACTATCAGAGATATTGACCTATCAGAGATAATGTCTCTTATCGGGGGAGGTGTCAGAGTGGATGTCTGAGTCACATAACAGTGCACGCTGTGGCGCCCTCTCCTTCCCCTTATCCCCCTCTCCTCCCTCCCCTTGCCTTGTCATCTGTGAGTCCCTGTCCCTTTAGCAGCTTTACTGTCATCCTCTCTCTCTTAAACGGCCTGGCTGTTCTGAGCCTGGGTGATATATGCACACATAGCACAAGCTCCCTGCTCAACACTCAAATCTCCTGCAAACATGGATCCATACTCGGCCAGAGAAACCAGGTTCACTCTAACAACACACTAACAGGCTGACAGGAAGGGACAATTTTTAGAGAGAGAGAGAGAGAGAGAGAGAGAGAGAGAGAGAGAGAGAGAGAGAGAGAGAGANAGACTCAGAGGAAATGTCCTGTCTTTGTAGATGATGGCACAGGTCCAGATAAGATGGCCCACATCATGGGCCCACCGGACTGCTGTGACAATGCTGCCCAGATCATCCAGGAGCTACTGCAGAGCATCAGGGTCAGAGAGGAGGGAGGACAGGAGGTACATACCTCACACGCACGTAGAGTATCTGAAAAACAGCCACTGCTCACACGCTTSCTTGGAACTGTTTACATACAAGTGTATTGGAGCTGCCATGATGCCGTGCCTTGTGGAACATTCAACGCATTTAGTGAACCACTGGAACATTGTAAACAAATGGAACATTGTAAACAAATGGACTCCATAACCTAGACAAATGATAGTCCTAGTGTTAGAGCATTCCCACAATTCCCCATACAGTACATTACTGTTATTAGGAGGTAAATATCCTCATCTTAAACAAACTCTGACTTTCTGACGTCCAGGACCAGGACTTAAATAAAAATTGTATTAAGACCCTCTTTCTCTCTCTCTCTCTTCCACCCTCCTTCCTTCTCAGGGTCCTCCCGGGCCTCCAGGCATGTCCCCGAGTGGTGGCGGCAGGGGCCGCAGCCGAGGGGGCCAGGGGAGCTGGGGTCCCCCTGGTTGTGGAGGAGGGGAGATTACTTTCTCCATTCCGGCCCACAAGTGTGGCCTTGTGATCGGACGGGGCGGGGAGAACATCAAGGCCATCAACCAGCAGACTGGGGCCTTTGTGGAGATCTCCCGCCAGCTGCCCCCCAACGGGGACCCTAACTTCAAGCTCTTTGTCATTCGAGGCTCTCCGCAGCAGATAGATCACGCCAAGCAGCTCATCGAGGAYAAGATCGAGGTATGCAGGGTTCCTGCTCAGGGTAAGGAGGAAAGGGCGGAAGGATGGATGGATGGGTTTGTGGTGTTGGAAAACTCATTTGGGGAAATGGACATGATTGCTTCAAAGCACAATCAATGGAGTCAAACTGGCRATTTAATTTGCTTTCAGTCTTTTCACCATAGATGTGAACATAATGTCCATGCATCTAACTGGTTGTGCTTTCCAGGGTCCCCTCTGTCCTGTTTGTCCAGGTCCTGGTGGACCAGGCCCCATGGGTCCCTATAATCCTGATCCCTATAACCCAGGACCCCCAGGAGCCCCTGGACCACAGTGAGTGGAGACTGGAAATGTAGTCATCACAAACTCTGGCTTTTACAAGCCTCTACTGGCTAAAATGTTACATTACAACGATACAATCATTGATTGGACCAATGGAAGTCTACTGAGTAGTAACTGGGTTTTCTCTATCCCCCCCAAGTGGAGGTCTTCATGGCTACCCCCCACAGGGCTGGGGCAACACCTACCAGCAGTGGCAGCCCCAAGCACCCCACGACCCGAGTGAGTGACCTGCAACATTGACCTTTCAGACCCTCACTGTGGACAGGAAATGGTTACATTGGAACTATAACTTTCAATGGCCTCCCAATGTTTTCTCTCGCTGTAATCACTTATTTGAAAAGACTGAGAAAGGGAAAGCAATATGGAGTCAACTCCACCCAGCCTACCAGTGGTCTCTTTTGGGCTTTCCTACCATATAGTTTTATCTCCTTGTCATTTCAAAACAGTGGTTACAACAGAGAGCAGGCTTTAGTTAGCCTGGTCCCAGATATGTTTCTGCTGTCTTGCCAACTCCATTGTCTGGTGTCACAATGTTCATAGGAGTACAGCACAAACTGGGGCCAGGCTAGCTTTTAGTGGTACATAACCCTGCAACTATTATCAAAATCATCTGTGATGGGAGAATGTCTTTCTGTGTTGGCTATTGATAATAACTCACCCTATCTCTCTCTGCCCCCTGGTTTCTAAGCACAGGCAGGTAGCAGGGCACGCTCAGCCCTATGAGGACCTCACCTCCAACTGCCATCTTTTTTAGGCAAGGCAGCCGGTGCCGTGGACCCTAACGCAGCCTGGGCAGCCTATTATGGCCAGTACTACCAGGGAGGGCAGCCAGGGGGAGCAGGGCCCGGCCAGCCCCCCACCAACCCCACCGCTGGTGGCCCAGCACCTGGAGACCAGCCCCAGGCCAGCCAGACCCCTGGGGGCCAGCCTGACTACACCAAGGCCTGGGAGGAGTACTACAAGAAGATGGGTGTTGGTGAGACCACTGGTCTACTATAGTTACTAGAATAACACCACAGGAGGAAAGACGGCAGTTGTTTCCCTCTTAGAATAGGAAAGATGGGCACTGTCTAATTTTGTCATTTTAGACCGTGTCTATCTTTCCCATTTCATTTTGTATCGAGGCGTATAGCTGTCTACTGTTGTGGGCTGTTGACTACGCTTGACTTTAGATTACTTTCAAGGTCTAAAATCATCTGACAAACTTTAATTTTGAAGTGAACCAGCGCTGTAAGAACATGAATCTTTCATGTTAACCTTGTCGATCATAGCATATCTCTTCTTCATCCATAAGACCCCCTCTCCTCTGCYCCCCCAGCCCAGGCAGGAGGCTCTGCAGCAGGGCCAGGAGCAGCAGGTGCCCCAGCAGCCCCAGGTGGAGGCCAGCAGGACTACAGTGCAGCCTGGGCAGAGTACTACAGGCAGCAGTCTGCTTACTACGTCAACAGGCAGCCCCAGGACAGCCTGCCACCCCTCAGCAAGGCCAGCAGGTAAAGTTACACTCTGTGTGTACTGTGAGAGTACTCAGATGTGTATGTCTAACAAGTTGTGTTTTGTATATTGCCTAGGTGTGTGCGTTCTGTCCTGAGGTGTACTGTCCTGGGGTTGCAGTCTGTTTTTGTCATCCAGGCTGAAGATGTTACTGGTTGTTGTGGTTCTGACTCGGTACTCTTACTCTGTTCTTTCTCTCCAGACACAGTGAGCGGCTCGGCTGAGACTCATAAAGAGCGAGAATAAAGAAAGGCTACTACCACTTAACCCGACCAGTCAACAGAATCCGGCCATTTTTTTTGAATTTTATTATATCATATATTTTTTGTTCTGAAGGGATTGTGCTGGCAGTCCTTTCCCTGTCCCTCCCCTTTCCCCATCCACCAACTCACCACTTGTTTAAATAAATATGCGAAGAGAAACTATTGCTTTGCCTGTGAGCTGAATAATGGGATGGATTTCTATTGTCTTTCATTTTGGTTCCTGAAATCTTTCCTTGTTTTTTCCGTCATCTGTCAATAAAAACATGAACTTGGGAGATTTGAACTCTGAACCATGAAAGCCAGATTTACTTCCGAAATGCTCATCACTCACCCAATGAAATCGCACTTTCCCCTTTTTTTATTTTATTTACCACAGCCAAACTGTCTATTCAAGTGACTTACTTCTAGTCCTACACTACTAATACTGCATTTACTGAATAACATTATTATAAAGATTACAATTAATTACATGAATGGTAAAATGATTAAGAGTGGGAGATTTTGCTTTTAATTGCTTGGTAGTTTGATTTCTCCTTCATTTGGAACATTCCCATCACCCAAGTTGCTTGGTCTTCATACATTTTGAGCTTTGGTTTTGATTTATGTTCTGTGAATTATATTTTTGTTTTCCGTGTGTGTGTGACTGTACAGTGTTTAGAATGTGTCCCCACAATGATGAAAAACGTGCGTGTCTGTATGAGTGTGGTTGCACAGCGGAAGACTTCAGTGATTGTGGAACGCTAGTAACATAGCCACGGGTATATCTACAGTGTGAAGTTACCTACTGCAAACATCACATAACACTAGTCTGTTTAACTCAACCTGTTGCACGGGAGACGAATGTGTTTAGAAGTTTTAGTTTTCCTTGATCTGTGACACGGTCTTCTACATTGTAGTTTATTTTTTATTTTTCAATGTTTTGAATAAAATTCCAATAAGAGATGTCCTGACCTCCCACCAGTTAGATCACCTTCTGATGGGATGTCCTGACCTCCCACCAGTTAGATCACCTTCTGATGGGATGTCCTGACCTCCCACCAGTTAGATTAACTTCTGATGGGATGTCCTGACCTCCCACCAGTTAGATCACCTTCTGATGGGATGTCCTGACCTCCCACCAGTTAGATCACCTTCTGATGGATGTCCTGACCTCCCCAGTTAGATCACCTTCTGATGGGATTTCCTGACCTCCCCCAGTTAGATCACCTTCTGATGGGATGTCCTGACCTCCCCAGTTAGATCACCTTCTGATGGGATGTCCTGACCTCCCACCAGTTAGATCAACTTCTGATGGGATGTCCTGACCTCCCGCCAGTTAGATCACCTTCTGATGGGATGTCCTGAACTCCCGCCAGTTTAGATCAACTTCTGATGGAGTGTCCTGACCTCCGCCAGTTAGATCACCTTCTGATGGGATGTCCTGACCTCCCGCCAGTTAGATCACCTTCTGATGGGATGTCCTGACCTCCCCCAGTTAGATCAACTTCTGATGGGATGTCCTGACCTCCCGCCAGTTAGATCACCTTCTGATGGGATGTCCTGAATCTCCCGCAGTTAGTTCAAACTTCTGATGGATGTCCTGACCTCCCACCAGTTAGATCACCTTCTGATGGGATGTCCTGACCTCCCACCAGTTAGATCACCTTCTGATGTCATTGGGGACAGGAGTTTTCCCTGCTCAAGGAAAATCTTTGGCCATAGTTATAAGTTTTAAACGGGGCTGGTTGCAAAATTCCAGGAACTTTCAATAAATTCCCTGGTTCCCTGAAATACCGGTTGGAGGATTCCCAGAATCAGGAGGGAATAAGCAGGAAATCCAGAATCCTCCAACCGAATTTCTGGAAAACCAGGGAATTTATTGAAAGTTCACGGAATTTTGCAACCCCTAACTATGTGTCCCTGGTCAGGGAAAAACTCCTGGCCCTATTCAGAGTGAGTTTTAAAGTTGCACTGGAATAAGCTATGGTTGAAGCAATGAGTAAGATGGCAATGTATGGTTGTTAAGGTTAACCTCAGGGTCATGTTCATAAGGACTAACAGACTGAAACAGGAGGGACTACCTGGACTTGTCCAATAAGTGCAAATTTTTTTTGCAAAACGTTTTGTACGTGTGCCCAAATGAACATGACCCAGACATGTTGAATCAATAACTCTTGAGGAAGAATGGCAGCTTGGGCACTGTATTGGAGTCTGCATTTTGCAGGGCACAGTGTTGATATTGTGAATAAAATGACCACCAGCAGCAATATTCTGTTGAATTAAAAGGGTGAAAGTCAACATATTTTTAAACTTGTGTGTCCAGTTTTGTTTCTGTTAGTGTGTTCCATAATCTGATCAAGAGCAAGACTAGTGTTTGGGCTCCCGAGTGTCGCAGCGGTCTAATCAAATCAAAGTTATTTGTCAACATGCGCCGAATACAACAGGAGTAGAACTTACAATGAAATGCCTACTTACAGGCTCTAACCAACAGTGCCAAAAAGGTATTAGGTGAACAATAGTAGTAAAGAAATACAAAAACAACAGTAAAAAGACAGTGAAAAATAACAGTAGCGAAGCTACATACAGACACCGGTAGTCGGTTGATTGAGGTAGTATGTACATGTAGATATGGTTAAAGTGACTGGCATATATGATGAACAGAAGTAGCAGTAGCGTAAAAGGGTGGCAGGACACAATGCAGATAGCCCGGTACCAATGTGCGGGGCACTGGTTGGTCGGGCCAATTGAGTAGTATGTACATGAATGTATAGTTAAAGTGACTATGTATATATGATAAACAGAGTAGCAGCAGCGTAAAAGCGTGGTTGGGGGCACACAATGCAAATAGTCTGGGTAGCCATTGATTACCTGTTCAGGAGTCATATGGCTTGGGGGTAAAAACTGTTGAGAAGCCTTTTTGTCCGAACTTGGCACTCCGGTACCGTTGCCATGGGGTAGTAGAGAGAACAGTCTATGACTGGGGGGCGGGTCTTTTGACAATTTTTAGGCCTTCCTCAGACACACGCCTGGTGTAGAGGTCCTGGATGGCAGGCAGCTTAGCCCCAGTGATGAACTGGCCGTACGCACTACCCTCTGTAGTGCCTTGCGGTCGGAGCCGAGTAATTGCCGTACCAGGCAGTGATGCAACCAGTCAGAATGCTTCTCGATGTTGCCGCTGTAGAACCTTTTGAGGATCTGAGGACCCTGCCAAATCTTTTTAGTTTCCTCTGAGGAATAGGATTTGTCGGCCCTCTTCATGATGTCTTAGTGTGTTTGGACCATTCTAGTTTGTATGTGGACACCAAGGTACTTGAAGCTCTCAACCTGCTCCACTAAGCCCCGTCGATGAGAATGGGGGCGTACTCGGTCCTCCTTTTCCTGTAGCCCACAATAATCTCCTTAGTCTTGGTACGTTGAGGGAGAGGTTGTTATTCTGGCACCATCCGGCCAGGTCTCTGATCTCCTCCCTATAGGCTGTTCTCATCGTTGTCCGTGATCAGCCTACCACTGTTGTGTCGTCTGCAAACTTAATGATGGTGGTGAGTCGTGCCTGCCATGCAGTCGTGGGTAAACAGGGAGTATAGGAGGGGACTGAGTACGCACCCCTGGGGGACTCCAGTGTTGAGGATCAGCGTGGCAGATGTGTTGCTATCTACCCTCACCACCTGGGGGGCCCGTCTGAAAGTCCAGGATCCAGTTGCAGAGGGAGGTGTTTAGTCCCAGGATCCTTAGCTTATTGATGAGCTTTGAGGGTACTATTGTGTTTAAACGCTGAGCTGTAGTCAATGAATAGCATTCTCACATAGGTGTTCCTTGTCCAGTGGGAAAGGGCAGTGTGGAGTGCAATAGAGATTGCATCATTGTGGATCTGTTTGGCGGTATGCAAATTGGGAGTGGGTCTAGGTTTCTGGAATGTGGTGTTGATGTGAGCCATTACCAGCCTTTCAAACACTTCATGGCTACGGACGTGAGTGCTACGGGTTTGTAGTCATTTAGGCAGGTTGCCTTCGTGTTCTTGGGCACAGGGACTATGGTGGTCTGCTTGAAACATGTTGGTATTACAGACTCAATCAGGACATGTTGAAAATGTCAGGGAAGACACCTGCCAGTTGGTCTGTGCAAGAGGCGTCACTACAGTACCTGGTTCGATTCCAGGCTGTATAACATCCGGCCGATTGGGAGTTCCATAGGACAGCGCACAATTGCCCAGTGTCGTCCGGGTTTGGCTGGAGTAGGCCGTCATTGTAAATAAGAATTTGTTCTTAACTGACTTGCCTAGTTAAATATCCCATTCCCACCACTAGGGGTACTAGAGAGCTGCCTCGTGTAGCCTCACCTTTTTTACTTATTTTTATTTAACAGGCAAGTCAGTTAAGAACAAATTCTTATTTACTTCCAGAGTTCTAAGTTAATTTGTGCCTGTTTGGCTATGCGAGAGCAGTAGACTACCTTAACTGTAGTGTGTCAGCATGTAGACAACAACACATTAACTAAAGTCTATCAAAGAGTAAGTAAACCACTTAAAGCCTTCCAATGTGCTTTCACCACAGTCTATTACAATGTAGGTTAAGACCCCACCGTGACTTGACCACAGTCTGTTTTCAGGAAAATGTATTTACTGTGGTCCTTCGTTTGTGTGTGGTGTGTGTGTTAGTATTACAGTTTCCAATTCCTGTCACACCGAAAGAGGACAGGAAGCTGAACATGAGCTCTTATGTCAGTAAGCATTTCACTGTAAGTAGTGTTGTATTCGGTGCATGTGAAAAATACAATTTGATTTGATTCTGAGCAGTGCTTGCACAAAGACTATGTGACAGACCAGGGTCTATTTACTAGGAACCAAACGGAAGCAAACAGGACGAAATGGGAGGGACCTACATAAATTTGTCCAATAGAAACATTTATTTTCGAAACAGTTTGCACTCAATGAATACACCACACGCCACTGTGATGGAAAGTACAGTCTTTGTACATCACAATGTAGAGTACCCACATCCTGCTCCAACGGAAACGAGTCTGTACATTTCAGAGGAGAAAACAAAGGCAAGGGTGTGACAACTTAAAAAAATCTTAATTTATTTATATCTTTGAAATTAAAAACATTTGAAGTGCATTCTACAACCTCCCAAAAGGCACAGTCATACGTGTATTTGACCAGATTCATAAACACTGCCACACAATACCATTTTTGTTTTAGAAGTAAGAAACTGAACTCTATAAAAATGACAAACATTTTTGTCTGGAAAAGAATGGCCATCGTATAGGAGATCCGCAGGACATGGAGGATATATCATCAGTTGTGGTAGCAGCAGACGCCCCAGAGGGTTAAACATGCTGGTTTAGAGGTCCACGCTGCGTGGCTCAAGATATGCATTGCTGCCTTTGAAAACATTCTTGTGACACTTAAATGCAATGAAATGTTCATACAATACTATTCAACAACCGAACTGATAGTGGTGACAATGTTCTATGAAAATGCTTCAACAAAAAAATAACAGCAGAAAAACATTAGCAGGAAGGAAACGAGTGAGACAGAATGAGAAATGTTAGAGGAAGTTAAGGTGACTGATTCCCCTGTCTCGTTTCACATCGAGCCTGACCCCAGATCTGTTTGTGCTGTCATTCCAACTTCTATAAGACAGCCAAACAGATCTGGGACCATGCTAAACCCATACAACAATGGCACCGAATGTAAGGGTCTTCCTCAGAATACCTTACACCTGTGCGCTGCGATTCCATCAGACACAGATATACAGTACTGTACATGAGAGAGATCTACAGGGATCTTGAAGTGGAGACTGTCTGTGATAAATAGGCAGAACTGTGATATTCTAGCCTGGTACCCGATCAGTTTGTGCTGTCTCGCCAACTTATAAGGTCATTGTCAAACCAGGAGTTGCAAGATAGTACAAACAATTTGGACCAGGCTACTGACATCTCACCATATAAAAGGACAGTCATTGACTGTGACTGGCAAAAGAAGCAGGACCCTTGCCTGTGATGTATGGAGAGCTCACATGAGGAGAACTGAAATCAAACATGCACACTCACACTCAAATACAACTCTCAGTAAATACACATACACACAAAATATACTTAGTGTGTGACAGATTGACACCACATCACCAGACAAAGAAAGGTTCACTTTGTGACAATGAAAAGGAAATAGAGTGACACACATATATATAATTATATTATCGCATTTTAACTCAGTCCAGCACAGTCCTTCTTGGAATATGTAAACAAACAAAGTAGTTATTTGAAATSAGAAATGTTTGGCACAGAAATGAAAAAGACAAAACAAACATAAAAYATAAGACTGGCGCAATGACGTGTGGACAACAAGAGGCCACAAAGGTCTCAACAGAAACCAATAAAACAGATGGCAATGAAGCACTTGAAAACACAAACAGGAATATATATTGAACTGATCCCTCTTTACGGAACTGCACATTCAGCAGCAGAGGCAGATGGACACTGCAGCTGAGAGAAATTAATGGGACTACTTTTCCACATCTATGGGGTTGACATGGAAACACCTTTAAACCAGGGTTTTATATTTTGTGTGCGTGTGTGAGTGGTTGTGACAGGAACACCCAAAACCATGCCACTCTTTTTCAGGAAAGGAACTAATCAAATTAAAAAGAACCAATAAAAACATTCACCCAAAATGATTTTGAATGCCTTTGAAAATATCCACCAAATATACAGTCAACACTTCTTCTGAAGCACAGACTCAACAATCGTACAACCAGACACACGTTACAAGACACACACACGATCACAAAAATCCACGCATGTTCATTCACACCCTAAAAATACAGCACAGCAGTAGGACCCCAGCACAAACGCACGCACACGCACACACACACACACACCACGGGCATCAAAAACACACACACACACACACACCCCACGGGCATCAAAAACACACACACACACACACCCCACGGGCATCAAAAACACACACACACAACAACTCTCTTTACTGCTGTCTGCTGTCACCCACACGCCCCATCTCCTTCTGACTGGCTCTTGGGCTTTGATTGACATGAGAGTGACAGCTAAATGGACAATCTAGAACTGCAGAATCGTAAGCAGCCATTTCCTCTTCCATCCTCTTCCTCCCTCCGTTCCTCCCAGTACAGAAGGGTTGGGTAAGGGAGAACAAKCTGTTAACCGTCACATCTTCAGGACCACCTTGGTACAGCAGACAGTTGTTGGATGGTAGTTMAGGWTGGCATGTACATTACGCTGCCCTGTTGTCAGCCAGTGACACKAATACAGAGAAACATGGCAGGTCCTTGTTCAATACACAGATCCATCCAAGTGACAACAAACACTTTCTCTTCACTCCATGGGTCGGGCGGATGTGTGTGTGTAAGTTCACCCTGTGTCCTTTGTCCAGCAATGCCGGACCGGTGCATTGTGTGCACATCCATGCATGTGTGGTATCTGTGCTTACAGCAGCCTTGTGCCATACAGACCTTATTGGACTGTGTCTGTGTGTGTCTGTGTGTGTCTGTGTGTGTCAGTGTTGTCAGTGTGTGTCAGTGTGTGTGCACTGATGGGTCAGCATCTATGTGTAGAGACTGCAGCAATTTTCATGAGTGTATGAACATTGTGTGTGTGTGTGTACAGTATCTACACTCAAATGTGTGTAGAAACTGTACATTAGAGGTTGACACAGGAACAGGTCTGTCAGGAATGGGAAGTTCTAGAGTCATGTTGGGACACACAGGATCCACAGGATTGTAATGTGTGGAGCATTTCATTCAAATAAACTGTGTAGGCCTAATACCGTTTACTTAATTTTAAAAAATCTAAATATAATGATAATTTCCTTCCTTCCAGCTCACTCTCACGCCTCGCTTCAGTTGGAGCCAGTCACTACTTTACGCCCCGATCACACGATAGTGTCATTACGCAAAATGGTACGCAGCATCATCTGGATATGTGTGCAACAAAGTTCAACATTCACCTTCTGCTACCGTTTCTGTCAGGCCGTCTTCACATACAGTTTGATGCACTGATAAATCCAACGGATGCACCACACAGAACGCACTGCAACTGCCTCTGCAACGCAATGCTGCAAGGTAAACACAGCGTTCCACTGGAGATTAATGTACATCTGGTGTACCAAAATGCAGTGACGCTATTGGTGTGATCGAGGCGTAACGGAGGAAATTATTTCTGCGTGTAAAAATCTGCATGAGACGGGAGTGATTACTATCAGAATGGGACGGGAGTGATTACTATCAGAATGAGATGGAGAGTGATTACTATCAGAATGGGACGGGAGTGATTACTATCAGAATGGACGGGAGTGATTACTATCAGAATGGGACGGGAGTGATTACTATCAGAATGGAACGGGAGTGATTACTATCAGAATGGGACGGGAGTGATTACTATCAGAATGAGACGGGAGTGATTACTATCAGAATGGGACGGGAGTGATTACTATCAGAATGAGATGGGAGTGATTACTATCAGAATGGGACGGGAGTGATTACTGTCAGGAATGGGACGGGAGTGATTACTATCAGAATGGGACGGGAGTGATTACTATCAGAATGGGACGGGAGTGATTACTATCAGAATGAGATGGGAGTCATTACTATCAGAATGGGACGGGAGTGATTACTATCAGAATGGGACGGGAGTGATTACTATCGAGAATGGACGGGAGTGATTACTATCAGAATGGGACGGGAGTGATTACTATCAGAATGGGACGGGAGTGATTACTATCAGAATGAGATGGGAGTGATTACTATCAGAATGAGATGGGAGTGATTACTATCAGAATGGGACGGGAGTGATTACTATCAGAATGGATGGAGAGATTACTCAGATGAGATGGGAGTGATTACTATCAGAATGGGACGGGAGTGATTACTATCAGAATGGGACGGAGTGAATACTATCAGAATGGACGGGAGTGATTACTATCAGAATGGGACGGGAGTGATTACTATCAGAATGGGCGGGTGATTACTATCAGAATGGGACAGGAAAGTTCCGGGGTTATATATAAACGGGATCCGGGCATTACAGGAAAAATATTTACAGGGCAAGACGGAACAGGAATGAATTTTCACTCCCGTGTCAACCTCTAGTGTACATATTAGTGTATATAAGGGTATCTTGGTGTATGTGTGTATACAAATGTGTATCAATCAATGCGGTTATGTGTGTGTATTTGTGTAAGTCAGTCTGTGGATGTAAGTGTGTTTGTGCATGTGTGTATCAGTGTGTGTGTGTTCAGTCCTGGCCCGTGGTGAAGAGTACTCTCTGGTCGGTTCTGGCCAGCTTGGTAGGCGGCTCCAGAGACTCCTCCCCACCCGCCCCGTCAGAGGGCAGAGACAGCTCCTGACACTCGTCATCGCTCTCCTCTTCCCCCTCCTCTTCCTCTTCTGGAAGACAGACACAAGTGGGAGGAAGGTTAATATCAGAAACCATGGATATAGGAATAGATTGCCCAATCCCAAATGAGTCCTAACCCCTCCCCTATGCTCTCAGATCTCCACAAATGCGTAAGGGGAAGGGATTAGATCTGGGATTGGGCAATCCTCAATAAGTAGCTTCATGTCTGGCTCCATGTCTTTGTATCAAACAACATGGATGGTAGTTACCTTTGTCTGGATCCAGTGGGTTCAAACTCCTGCCAAGACTGGCGAACTGAGAGACATAGGAAATTAGTCAGTAACAATTGAATGGTAACAACTGAACAATGGTAACTAATATCAAAAGCACATTCGCTTTTTGGTTTGGGCCACTGTGCAGGTGTGTGTATACGTGTGTGTACCTCTCCCATGACAGCGATGGGTGTCTCTCCTTTAGCCTGGGCCACTCTGTGTTCTATCAGGTAGTACATGTACTCATCATACAGCAGTCTGATCAGGTGGAAGGATCCAAAGCTGGCAGCACTACGCAGAGTCAGGTCTCTGATCACCATGGAACTGGATGGAGAGGAGGAGGAGGAACAGATCAGTTGGGCATGGATAAACAAATCTGGATTTCCTGACTAACCAGGAAAAAAACGTCTCTGACAGGAGCGTTGTAATTTTAGGACCTTTCCCAAATTTCCCAGTTGGAGATTCCCTCCCTGCCTATTCCCATTTGATTCTAGTTGAAAATGTGTGAAATTACTGAAATGTTGAACCGTATTTAGCAGTCATGGGACTAGATGGACTAACCCATTCTTCCTGTAGAAGGACCACTTGAGCAGGAAGAGCTTGGCTGCCTTGGGGAAGGCAGCGCTGGCCTGGTAGGCTTTAGGACCTGGGAGACCACCCCGTCCAGCCAGGCAGCCCATGCTCCAGAGAGTTCTGCTGCTGCAGGGTCAGCTTGAAGTCCTGCTCCAACTGCTGCACCACACGGTCCTCACAGCGACACACCCACGACGCCTGCTCCTGTATGGAGAGAGAGGGAAGGAGAGGGAGAGAGAGAGGAGGGGAAGATTAAAAAAGACAGAGAGGGGAGAGAGAGGTGGAGGGGAGAGAGGAAGGGGGAGAGACGGGGGAGGGAGAGGAAGAGACAGAGGAGGGGAGAGAAGGTGGAGGGCGAGAGAGACAGGGGGAGAGAGGGGGAGGGGAGAGGAAAAGAGACAGAGGAGGGGGAGAGGAAAAAAGAGACAAGAAGGGAGAGAGTGGTGGAGGGAGAGAGACAGGGGGAGAGAGGGGGAGGGGGAGAGAAAAGAGACAGAGGAGGGGGAGAGGAAAAAGAGACAGATGGGGGAGAGAGAGGAAAGAGAGAGGGGGGAGGGGAGAGGAAAGAGAGAGATGAGGGGAGAGTGAGGTGGAGGATAGAAGACAGGGAGAGAGGAAAAGAGACAGAGGAGGAGAGAGAGTGAAAGAAAGAGGGAGGAAGGGGAGAGAAAGAGAGAGATCGTTCAGAAATCCTGTCTCATTTTTGTCACTTCACAATTACAAAATATAGTAGTTGAATGACAAGGTAACATAGGCAACCTGTGTTATGTCAGTAGGACAACAACAACAACACACAGAGCTTTAGGACATTATACTACATCACCCAAACAAACACTACAGGGATCACCATCAGTGCTGGTCTGCATCATATGAATATAATGACATGTCTATGGTCTGGACAGTGTCTGACTGTTACTATACTCTGTAACCACAGGTCTTAGGTCAGACAGACCTGAACGTTGGCGAAGTCCACACGGTTGAGGTCGCTGAGCATCTGGTTTATCTGAGCTGTGTTCTGTAGCACGGCCCTGGCTGCCTGGGCCAGGTGGTTCAGAGAGGTGTACCTGCGCAGCGTCTGGGCAAACGAACTGGCTGACGTTACCTGGAGAATGAGAGGAGGAAGTGAGAAAAGAGAGCGTGACAAGACCTCACCAAGAACACACACACACAGCAGAAACCAACACATGCTGCCCAACACGCATGCAAGCAGACACACACCTTAATGCGGACCATCTCTTCTGGGATGTTCATCATAGCGTTGGTCAACCAACTCTCCAGACTCTTGGCAAAGTTGCGGATGGCTTGAGTTAAGGCACCTGTGGACAGGAGAGAGAGAGGTGTTGACACAGGGCTGAACTGAATGTGCTCTCCTATGTGGTGGTGAACAGAATGTCTTTGAACTCAAACCAGCTTTGAGAGTTGAGGATCTCTGTGTTTTATTGTGTTATGTAGAATCTCCACCAGGCCTATGTCATGTTATGTAGATAAATTAGTGTAATATAGTGCTATGTCGTGTCACATAGTATAATGTAGTGCAGCATAACGCTATGTCTTGTGTACTGTAATATAGTGTAATGTTGTGCTATGTAGTATTATACAGTACCTTCAGAAACTATTCACAACATGTAGTTGTGTAAAAAGTGGGATTAAAATAGATGTTTTTGTCAACGATCTACAAAAAATACTATGTAATGTCAAAGTGGAAGAAAAATTCTAACATAACATTGTAAAAATAAATAAAAAATAAAAAATAAAAAATACACTAATATATCTTGATTAGATAAGTATTCAACTCCCTCAGTCAATACATGTTAGAATCACCTTTGGCAGCGATTACAGCTGTCAGTCTTTCTAGCTAAGAGCTTTCCACACATCGATTGTGCAACATTTTCATTTTCCCATTTATTATTTAAAATTCTTCAAGCTCTGTCAAATTGGTTGTTGATCATTGCTAGACAACCATTTTCAGGTCTTGCCTAGATTTTCAAGCAGATTTACAGTAAGTCAAAACTGTAACTCGGCCACTCAGGAACATTCCCTGTCTTCTTGGTAAGCAACTCCAGTGTAGATTTGGCCTTGTGTTTTAGGTTATTGTCCTGCTGAAAGTTGAATTCATCTCCCAGTGTCTGGTGGAAAGCAGACTGAACCAGGTTTTTCTCTAGGACTTTGCCTGTGCTTATCTCCATTCTGTTCTTTTTTTATACTGAAAAACTCCCCAGTCCTTAACGATTACAAGCATACCCATAACATTATGCAGACACCACTATGCTTGGAAATATAGAGAGTGGTACTCAGTACTGTGTTGTATTGGATTTGCCCCAAACATAACACTTTGTATTCAGGACAAAAAGTGAATTGCTTCGCCACATTTTTTTTCAGTATTACTTTAGTGCCTGTTTTGTAATCTTTTCCTTCTGTACAGGCTTATTCTTTTCACTCTTCAATTAGGTTCGTATTGTGGAAATAACTACAATGTTGTTGATCCATCCTCAGTTTTCTCTATCTACTCATGCCTATCACCTATAACCTGTATACTGTTTTAACATCATTGGCTCATGGTGAAATCCAGAGCGGCTTCTTGTACACCGTCCAAAGTGTAATTAATAACTTCAGCATGCTCAAGGGGATATTCACCCATCTACCAATAGGTGCCTTCTTTGCGAAGCATTGGAAACCCTTCCAGGTCTTTATGGTTGAATCTGTGCTTGAAATTCACTGCTCGACTGAGGCACCTTACATATGTGTGGGGTGGGTACAGAGAGGTATCAATCAAAAATCATGTTAAACACTATTATTTGTGTTTAACACCGAGTCCATGCAACTTATGTGACTGTTAAGTACATTTTACTCCTGAACGTTTTTAGGCTTGCCATAACAAAGGGGTTGAATAGTTATGATCCAAGACATTCCAGATTTTCATTTGTAAAAATGTGTAAATACATAAGTTCAACGTTGACATTATGGGGTATTGTGTCTAGGCCAGGGACAAACAATCTSAATTTAATCCGTTTKAAAATTCWMACTTGAACACAACAAAATGTGGAAAAGGTSAAGAGGATTGAAAAGGTTCTGAAGGCCCTCTATACTGCTCTGTAGTTTTATCAGTATGATGTGTTGTGTAGTGCGTTCTAACTCACTGGGGATGGGCCGCAGCACGTCGGGGATGAGGATCTCCACCAGGCCCTGGTACAGGGTGTTGTCACAGTCGCGGCTCCAGCGGAGCACAGGGTCGTACTTACACAGGATCACTAGACAGTCCTTGGGCAGGCGCTTCTCAGACTCATCATGTCTGTTACAACAATACAGATTCGTTAGAAAATGACACAGGATTRTCGAAAATATGACTTGATATKWTTTTTAAAAATGAGTTGCTTTAGTAGCATATTGAAGTCCCAGGACAAGACGTACACAGCCAGTGTGCCAGTGTCTCCACTCGGGCTCTCTTCAAACCTCCAGAAGGTCTTCCACAGGGTCTCCACCAGGGTGAACTGCAGGTTGATCGTCACGTCCAGAATAGCCTGGAAACAAAGAGGGAACACCAGCACCATCAGTATCAACTAGCTCAGCTCCTCCCTTTKTGCAAAGGATGCGCTGGACCGACAGAAACAACAGCGAGACGTACAGATGACATGTACATAACAGGACTATACAAGAACTGATGAATGAACAATGACACATACACCAGGGGTAGGTCTCTGTACAGACAGACAGGGGTAGGTCTCTGTACAGACAGACAGAGGTAGGTCTCTGTACAGACAGACAGGGGTAGGTCTCTGTACAGACAGACAGGGGTAGGTCTCTGTACAGACAGACAGGGGTAGGTCTCTGTACAGACAGACAGGGGTAGGCCTCTGTACAGACAGACAGGGGTAGGCCTCTGTACAGACAGACAGGAACTTGTAAGAAGACAGGGGTAGGCCTCTGTACAGAACCAGACAGGGGTAGGCTCTGTACAGATAGACAGGGGTAGCCCCTGTACAGACAGACAGGGTAGGCCTCTGTACAGAACGACAGGGTAGGCCTCTGTACAGACAGACAGGGGTAGGCCTCTGTACAGACAAACAGGGGTAGGCTTCTGTACAGATAGACAGCGGTAGGCCTCTGTACAGACAGACAGACAGGGGTAGGCATCTCTATAGACAGACAGACAGACACACAGTAACATACTGTACATATAAACAACCAGTGTGACATACAGACAGGCACTCACAGTGTTCCCGATACAGCAGCTGGAAGCTCTTGATGTGCTCCAGTTCTATGCCCTCCGTAGGGCTTCCCCTGCAGGTCAAGGTCAGGGAACTCTGGGAGGGTCCGAGACGCGTCTGTATGGGGACAGAAAACAATATTAATATTAATTGTGTATTTACACAGATACTGTAAATGTTGACCTGTTTTCACACTGTCTGTAACCTACTGAAGTTCATTTGTTAGCGTTTAATAAATGTCCCGGTTGTCCATTCCGTTAATCAGTCAGTCTCTGAGATTTGTATCTTTGTATTTCTCTACTGTACTTGGTAAAATATGGTAAAATGTTATTACATAGTAGGTACATTTGAATCACTCTTCCGTTTCTTTGGGGTCATATAAACACTAAGTGAAGTAGCTACTCATTGACTCCAGTCCTTATTGTTACCATATGATGTAAACACACAAGACGGTACAATAAGGTGTTACCCAATTCCCCTAGTGTTGACAGACCTGACGCCTCCCACCCTCTCACCCAGGAACTGCTGGTACTGCTGCACTTGGCGCTGATGTCAGAGAGCCCCGCCCCCTGCTGTTGCTGCTGTTGGCCCGAGCCTGCCGCGTGCCATTGGTCATCCCTCCACCTTCTGCACCGCTTCAACCTGGGAAGGAGGGGTTCATGATGAAAATAATGAAGTTCCTTTATACAGCAGGGAGGCGTCAATGAGAGAGATACAACAAAATGACACAATAAGTTCTAGGAATAAGGACAGAAATACAGAATGAAATGAGAGAAAGGCAGACAGAGAGAGAGAGGGGGGAAAGAGAGACAGAGAGTGAGAGAGAGCGAGAGACAGAGAGAGGGTGAGAGCGAGAGACAGAGAGAGAGTGAGAGAGAAAGAATGAGAGAGTAGGAAAGAGAGCAACTGTTAGAGTGCTAGAGGGAGACAGCGATTGGAGCACTGTGAGAGTGAAAGAGGAGAAGAGAGAGAGAGACAGAGAGATGCAGAGAGAGAGAGAGTTGATAGCCCACCTCTGTTTCTGAGAGAAGGGCTGCTGTCTCATGGCCAGGTGCTGCTGGTCCTCCATCAGTCGGATCAGAGAGGAGCAGGCCTTGATCCTCAGGCCGTAATAGTGGTACTTGGAGTTCCCCCTGGAACACACACACAACTCAGCCTCTGATTCAGCCTATGCTTTTGGGGCATCACTGTGTTTTTTGTGTGTGTGTGTGGTGTGTGTGTGGTGTGTGTGTGTGTGTGTGTGTGTGTGTGGTGTGTGGTGTGTGGTGTGTGTGTGTGTGTGTGTGTGTGTGTGTGTGTGTGTGTGTGTGTGTGTGTGTGTGTGTGTGTGTGTTGTGTGTGTTATGTGTATTATATAACCCGTCTCACCGGGTGCCCAGGCGGCGCGTGCGTAGCCCCATGAACACGGATCTGATCAGCTTCCCAAAGGAGGCAGCGTTGACGGGCTCCAGCTTCTGCTCCTGGCAGTGCAGCAGGTAGTGGCAGTAGAGGGTGGAGCGAGGCAGACTGACCCCTTCAGCTGTCTCATAGTTATCTAGCAGCACCTGCACCTGGCAGAGAGGGACACACAGAGGGAGGAGAGATGGATGGGTTAGTCAACAAACACACTAGTCATAGGTTTGGTTTCTGAGCGTTATGTATGATCAATCGTTAGTCTAATAGAGACATGAGGGGGGGCAGAAGTAAGCTTGGGAGGGGCTTAGTGCAGGGAGAACGATCCCATGTAGCAGTACTAATAAGGGGAGGAACCGTTAAAGGCCCAGATCACTCAGCTCCCTGCCTAGCAATAATAATGCAATGATTAGTGGGAGGAGACTCCACCCAGTGGGGTCTGTATACTACCACGGGTGAAACCATGTGTTTCACTAGACATGTCTAATGCAGTCTAATGCAGCTGTATTGACCCTCTGGCAGAATAAACTTGGTTTAAAGATTGTCTGTTGAGTTTGTACTCTGAAAACTAGAACCTAACACCATCTCTAAACAAATATAAATAGTGATGGGATGCTTGCCAAACAGGCAGTTTACAAATGGAGGAATTTCAATAAGAATACAGAGTTGACTTATTTCAATCAAAGTTCACTTCTATAAGATGCATGAAAACATGATGAAGCCATGTCCCTCCTACAGTCTAGTACTGAGATATAGAACACCATGTCCTCCTACAGTCTAGTACTGAGAGTAGTAGAACAGCCATGTCCCTCCTCCAGTCTTAGTACTGAGATAGTAGAACAGCCTGTCCTCCTACAGTCTAGTACTGAGACTAGTAGAACAGCCATGTCCCTCCTACAGTCCTAGTTTGAGACTAGTAGAACAGCCATGTCCTCCTACAGTCTAGTACTGAGACTAGTAGAACAGCATGTCCCTCCTACAGTCTAGTACTGAGACTAGTAGAAACAGCCATGTACCTCCTACAGTCTAGTACTGAGACTAGTAGAACAGCCATGTCCCTCCTACAGTCTAGTACTGAGACTTAGTAGAACAGCCATGTCCTCCTACAGTCTAGTACTGAGACTAGTAGAACAGCCATGTCCTTCCTACAGTCTAGTACTGAGACTAGTAGAACAGCCATTCCTCCTACAGTCTAGTACTGAGACTAGTAGAACAGCCATGTCCCTCCTACAGTCTAGTAACTGAGACTAGTAGAACAGCCATGTCCTCCTACAGTCTAGTACTGAGACTAGTAGAACAGCCATGTCCCTCTACAGTCTAGTACTGAGACTAGTAGAACAGCATGTCCCTCCTACAGTCTAGTACTGAGACTAGTATAAAAGAACAGCCATGTCCCTCCTACAGTCTAGTACTGGACTAGTAGAACAGCCATGTCCCTCCTACAGTCTAGTACTGAGACAGTAGAACAGCCATGTCCCTCCTACAGTCTAGTACTGAGACTAGTAGAACAGCCATGTCCCTCCTACAGTCTAGTACTGAGACTAGTAGAACAGCCATGTCCCTCCTACAGTCTAGTACTGAGACTAGTAAACAGCCATGTTCCTCCTACAGTTCTAGTACTGAGACAGTAGAACAGCCATGTCCCTCCTACAGTCTAGTACTGAGACTAGTAGAACAGCCATGTCCTCCTACAGCTAGTCTGAGACTAGTAGAACAGCCATGTCCTCCTACAGTCTAGTACTGAGACTAGTAGAAGCCATGTCCCTCCTACAGTCTAGTACTGAGACTAGTAGAACAGCCATGTCCCTCCTACAGTCTAGTAACTGAGACTAGTAACAGCCTGTCCCTCCTACAGTCTAGTACTGAGACTAGTAGACAGCCATGTCCCTCCCTACAGTCTAGTACTGAGACTAGTAAACACGCCATGTCCTCCTTACAGTCTAGTACTGAGACTAGGAGAACAGCCATGTACCTCCTACAGTCTAGTACTGAGAGCTAGTAGAACAGCCATGTCCCTCCTACAGTCTAGTACTGAGACTAGGAGAACAGCCATGTCCCTCCTACAGTCTAGTACTGAGACTAGTAACAGCCATGTCCTCCTACAGTCTAGTACTGAGACTAGAGAACATGATAGGTGTGTGTGAGGAATAGTCTTGAGATTGGCGTCTCTGCCTCATACCTTTTTGTTGGCCGACGGTACGCCACTACCCTCCTCGCCCTCTGTTGTACTGACGGTGGCAGGAAGAGGAGCGGGCGTTTGTGGGAGGAGTAGCCCCCCTGACTGTTGCCGCTCAGCATGTACCCCCCTGGATCACATAGCTGCCCCCGCTTCCATTAGCCCCGGCCTTCCCCAGTCCCATTGGCTGTTCCCTGTCGCCACCACTGTCGCCCCACCCCAGTGGCGGCCGCCGGATTGGCACGATCTGGCCTGTGCCAGCCACGTACATAGACACACCACCGGTGGAGCCGTTGTCACGGAGACGGTCAGGGGTGTGCGGTGGTGGGGACCTGTGAGCCAGAGGTGGGAGGGGCTTCGTAGTAAGGGGCGGCGTGGTCTGAGTGTACAAAGGGGTGTCTGTGTAGGTGAAGCTGCCTGAACGACTGGAGAGAGGGAGGAGGGGGGAAGAGGGGGGATGAAGGGAGCAGGGGTAGGAGAGATGGACAGTTCGTTTCAAATTCAGCAGTTTAACTGTTTCTTGAAAGATAAACCACTGCATCACAAAAATAGCAGTCCCAGATCTGTCTTTGCTGTCTGGCCAACTCCACTGTCTAGTTTTAGAAGTTGAGGTGATCTAGCTAGCAACAGTTAACAAACGATATAAGCATAGTGGCATAGCATTATATCACCATAGACAGTAGTGTTCAGAGAGAGTAGTGGAGAGGAAAGCTTACATTGTGCTGGTGGTGTAGTTGTTGTCTCCTCCTTCAACATACTGCACCTGATTGGTGTACACATGCTGCACTGGCACCTGCTGGAGCTGCTGCTGCACCTGACACACACACACACACACACACACACACACCACACACACACACACACACACACACACACACACACACACACCACACACACACACACAACACACACACACACCCACACACACACACCACACACACACACACACACACACACACACACCACCACACACGAGTACACACACAGAGTCGGTCAAAACACTAATCTACTCCCCCTCCTCCAATTTCCTTTGAAGTGTGTCCAAATATTTCAACTGTAGTCAATCATGAGGCTACCACATCAATCACAGGCTCATTCACTTCAATGGGAAAATGACCTTGACTTGCAGGCTGATCCCCTTACCCTTCACATTGCTCTTTCCTACCTACTTGTCTCTGCCTTAATCTCATTCCACTCTGTTACCCACTGACAGCCTCTCTAGGATACCTAACTTCCATTTAAAGCTGCAATAAGTCATTTTGGGGCGAAACAATTCCATTCACATATAACTGTGTTATGGATCTGTCATTCTCGCTGAAAACAAGTCTTAGAAGTGGTAGATCTGTTCTATGTATTTCTCTGCTTCCTGTTCATAAGTTTCGTTTTTGCGTCTTTTTATAGGTTTTGTACACCAGCTTCAAACAGCTGAAAAAAACATATTTCTGGTTGCAAAAAATATATTCACAGCGGTTTAGATGTAAATGATTCTCCACACTTATACTTGCTTGTTTTGTCACATAAACTGAAATCAGGCAAACTATTTTTTATTTAACTTTTATTTAACTAGGCAAGTCACTTAAGAACAAATTCCTATTTACAATGACGGCCTACCCCGGCCAAACCAGGACGACGCTGGGCCAATTGTGCAGCCGCCTATGGGACTCCCAATCATAGCCGGATGTAATACAGCCTGGAATTCGAACCAGGGACTGTAGTGACACCTCTTCCACTGAGATCCAGTGCCTTAGACGCTGCGCCACTCGGGAGCCCGGAAATGGCGGAAAAATTTCTGCACAGTGCATCTTTAAGTTAAAACTGCACTTAGAGTGGGAACTAAGGCAGTAAATTCTACCTAATTGACCTACTCTGAGGGCAGAGGCTGTGTCAAACAGGAGTGGCTGTCCTTGGGCTGTGGTGACCGTGGGGTAGCCTCCCATCTCCATCCCCTCCCAGCCAGCGAGGCACCGACAGGGACAAGGCGAAGGGAGGGATGACCAGGGGGAGGAGAGGGGGAAGTAGGAGGGGTACTCCTGGAGGCTGTGTCCGTCTGTCTGCATGTCTGGGTGTCTGTCTGACGGCACCCATGCAAAGTACTGTGCGTCTGTCCTGCTCTGCTCTGCTGTGTGTCCACTCCTCTCTATCTCTCGGTCTCTCCCTACGTCTGTCTCATCCCTCTCTCTCTGTTTGCTATGCGAACTCTGGAACCAACCAACCAGGAGGGAAATGTTGTGATGTTATCTGGCTCAGCAGGACCAAAGGAATACATAATACAATGCAATACAGTGCATTTTTGAGTGTGTGTGTGGTGTGTGTGTGTGTGTGTGTGTGTGGGTGTGTGTGTGTGGTGTGTGTGTGTGTGTGTGTGTGTGTGTGTGTGTGTGTGTGTGTGTGTGTGTGGTGTCTGTGTGTGTGGTTGTGTGTGTCTGTGTGTGTGTGTGTGTGTGTTTGCGTCTTACCTCTGAGTGAGGTGGATGGGCTGCAAGGTTGGTGACACTCAGCTGGGTGGTGATACCCTGTTCAGTCTTGGCTGTGATCTGGGACGTTGCCTGCACCACTGACCTCTAAGGACAGGAAACACAACACAGATAGATTCACACAGTGTGTAGCTAAGACAATAGCGTCTGGTAGTTAAGATAATAACCCTGTTACATCAGCTCAAACTGGGTGTGACGAGAACTGAACATTTTTCCTCATTCTTCCCATGTCCTGACTTGTCCAACACATGTTTCACACCGTACTACTATGGCTGACCCTGTAAAACAATACATTTCACTGCACCTATCCAGTGTGTGACAATAAAACATCTGAKTTACTGTTTTGCCATCTGAGAGCAGTTAGACACCATAGGCTTGAGAGACTAGTAAGTATTTTGAGTTTCTCTCGGGGAACAGCAAATGCTAGTTTCGATACTTTTTCCTCAATTCTTGGTTTGTCCAGAGGTTGTTACCGTAAAACCCATAACTATCACTTCTCATTTCCCACATAATAGTGCACCAATGCTGGACACCAAATACCGGAGGGATGCATAAATACTTTATGTCAGCACTATTTTGGCTTCACCAAGTCTTATGATGAGTTGCGAATAATAAACTGTTTTTTCTGTGTGGTTTCAAGTGAGTTGCAATTGTTCAATATCATGTGTCTACCAGGATCATGTTCATTAGGGCATGAAACAGAAAAATGTCCAGATAGTCACCTCTCTGTTTTAATCTGTTTTCTTCTGTTTGGTGCCTAATGAACATGACCCAGGTGTGAATGAGAGAGGGGAAGGGACCTCTACCTGCTGTGCTGCTTGCACCTGCTGCACCACCTGTGTGGGAACCCCAGTCTGCTGTACCACAGCTGGAGGAGGGCTGGAGTCAGACACAGAGTCACTTGAATGGAGAGAGCCCTCTGTGGAGAGAGAGTGAGAGAGAAAGGGAGAGAGAGAAAGAGAAAGAGAGAAAGGGGGAGAGAGGGGTGTGGAGGAAGGGAGAAAGGGAGAGAGAAAAACAGAGAGAGAGAGAGACCTGTTAATATGAAACTGACTTCTCTCTGAGCCACTACACCCACATATTACAGTACACAACCTCTTCATGATAAGCAAGAGCACAGGGACAGAGTTCACAGCGGTCAGAGACATTCCACTCATTGCAGGTTTTTAGATTCATTTGGTAGAAACTGTGAATCAGAACGTCTCTCTTAAGATCAAGAACAGAGCTTGAACAGGAAGCTATGCGACGTTGTTACTTTCTCTCTCTCAGGCCCATCTAAGAACGCGACACCAATGTAATCTGTTCTAATTTATCTTTAGTTTTATGATTTATAATTTCTGTAAAGCATATCGTACCTATTCTAAGCTAATAGCCTGGTTCCTCTCTAGGTTTCTTCCTAGGTTTTGGCCT
This sequence comes from Salvelinus sp. IW2-2015, assembly GCF_002910315.2. Lineage (NCBI taxonomy): Eukaryota > Metazoa > Chordata > Actinopteri > Salmoniformes > Salmonidae > Salvelinus > Salvelinus sp. IW2-2015. The sequence continues at coordinate 33,332 of NW_019946586.1, forward strand.
TTCTAGGAGTTTTTTCCTAGCCACCGTGCTTCTACACCTGCATTGCTTGCTGTTTGTGTTTTAGGCTGGGTTTCTGTACAGCACTTTGAGATATCAGCTGATGTAAGAGGGCCATAATAAAAAATTTGATTTCATTTCATTTAAAATAATGTTTGCAGCATGTTTTTGTGCTTTATTTTTATTTTTAATCCAGCCCCCATTTCCGCAGAAGGCCTTTTGCCTTTTGGTAGGCCATCATTGTACATAATAATTTGTTCTTCACTAACTTGCCTAGTTAATAAAGGGTCAATAAAATGAAATAATTACAAATTGTCAGGTTTCTGAATGAAATGCCCCTAATAATGTAGCCGGGTCCCAGGTGTGTTTGTGCTTTCTTGCCAACTCTTATGGTCTGCGTGACAATGCCATAGGAGTTGTCAACAGATCTGGGACCAGGCTAGTGTCGGTCATGGGACTTCAGATAAATTAAGTCTACAGTCAGTGCATGTGTGTGATGCTGAGCCCGGCTCACTGTGACGTGACTACGATGTATGGGGGCGTTCTGGCCGTTGTTGGCCTGTGATGAGGAACCCTGGATCTCAGCCGTCACATACTGGGTCTGGGGGGGAGGAGCCTGTGTGGGTGCCACCTGACAAACTGATACAGACACTAGGGTTTATTTATTACATGATACACATTGTCATAAGCATCTGAATTGATGCATACCTATAAGACATGACTCAAAATGACATAAAAGTACATAAATGTATCAATGTATTTTTATTTATACATCACAATTAATAAATGTATAACAATCAAATGAAAATKTATACTGGCAGAAACAATACCTGCTGTCTTCTGTGCYGCTGTGGGAGTGGATTGTGCAGGGGGTGTGGTTTGTCCTGCTGCGGCTGCAGGAGCCCCCACCGTGGTCTGAAGCTCGGCCAGGAACTGCTGCGTAGGAGCTACCACGGTGTGTGGGGCAGCGGAGGCTGAGGACTGTCCGGCCACCGTCACACTCCCACTCGCTGCCCCTTGGGGCTGGGTCGTCACGGGCTGCAACTCCCCAACGTAGCCTGTCGTGGCCATCACGAGAACTGGGCCTCAGACACTGAATATGTGAAAAATAAAATAAAATCTTGTTAGCTGAGAGATCTAGCTGAAGCCTGGGTGCCAGTCTTATTCTGCTCTCTTGCCAATTCCTGACGGAATTCTTGTGTTTGGCTTGACAATGACAGCAATGTTGTTGGGAAGAGCACAAACAGCAGATCGAGGACCAGGCTAATCTACAATGATCAAAAATATAAAAGCAACATGAAACCATTTCAAAGATTTTACTGAGTTACAGTTCATATCAGGGAATCAGTCAATGTAAATAAATTCATCAGGCCCTAATCTATGGATTTCACATGACTGGGAATACAGATATGCATCCGCTGGTCACAGATACCTTTTTAAAAAAGGTAGGGGCGTGGATCAGAAAACCAGTCAGTATCTGGTGTGACCACCATTTGCTTCATGCATCGCGATGCATCTCCTTCGCATAGAGTTGATCAGGCTRTTGATGGTTGCCTATGGAATGTTGTCCTACTCCTCTTCAATGGCTGTGCGAAGTTGCTGGGTATTGGCGGGAACTGGAACACGCTGTCGTACAAATCAATCCAGAGCATCCCAAACATGCTCAATGAGTGACATGTCTGGTGAGTATGCAGGTCATGGAAGAACTGGGMCATTTTCATCTTCCAGGAATTGTGTACAGATCCTTGCGACATGGAGCTGTGCATTATCATGCTAAAACATGAGCTGATGGCRGCGGATGAATGGCACGACAATGGGCCTCTTCACAATATACCTGTGACTTCAAATTGGCATTGATAAAATGCAATTGTGTTYGTTGTCCGCAGCTTATGCCTGCCCATACAATAACCCCACCCCCACTATGGGGCACTCTGTTCACAACTTTGACATCAGAAAACCGCTCGCTCACACAATGCCATACACGCTGTCTGCCATCTGCCCAGTACAGTTGAAACCGGGATTCATACATGAAGAGAACACTTCTCCAGCGTGCCAGTGACCATCGAAGGGGAGAATTTTCCCATGTCGGTTACGAAGCCGAACTGCAGTCAGGTCAAGACCCTGGTGAGGATGACGAGCACGCAGATGAGCTTCCTCGAGACTGTTTCTGACAGTTCGTGCAGAAACTCTTCAGTTGTGCAAACCCAGTTTCATCAGCTGTCTGGGTGCCTGGTCTCAGACGATCCCGCAGGTGAAGAAGCCAGATGTGAAGATCCTGGGCTGGCGTGGTTACACATGGTCTGTGGTTGTGAGGCCGGTTGTAAGTACTGACAAATTCTCTAAAACAACATTAGGGCGGCTTATGGTAGAAAAATGAACATTCAATTCTCTGGCAACAGCTCTGRWRGACATTCCTGCAGTCAGCATGCCAATTGCACGGTCCCTCAAAACATGAAACATCTGTGGCATTGTGTTGTGTGATACAACTGCACATTTTAAAGTGGCCTTCCATTGTCCCCAACACAAGGTGCACCTGTGTAATGATCATACTGTTTAATCAGCTTCTTGATATGCCACACCTGTCAGATGGATGGATTATCTTGGCAAAGGAGAAATGCTCACCAACAAAGGAATTGGTTATAAGATTTAAAGCTCAACTAAAAGATGCAATTGTAGTTGATGAGGTAAAATATAGAGATATTATAGCCGGCCTAGAAGGGTTTAGGAATATTCAAGCGTCCGTACGTAAGCGGTGATTGAAGGTGGCATCTTGGGAAGTGAAGTCAATGCAATGCCATGTAATTATGAGGAGCGTGTCCAGTTGTAGTTGACATTATTGGGCGTGTCTACTTGAATATCATTGCAGATGTTTATTATGTTATCATGTGCTACGGACGTTCGAAAACTGGGGGCATTTGCGTTATGTAATTCCAAACATTAACAGTTTTCATTCGTTATCCTTTTTGTGTATTAAGTGCTGGAAACGCCTGAAATTTTTGTCCGCAAAGATTTGTATTATCTGTTGACCCTCTCAGTTGTTTGTGCTAATTAGCCATACGGTCATTTAATTATCAGTTATTTTCGCGCAGATATTTGGCTACTTCAATGTCAGAGATACAAATACTAGTTTGAATATGTGTTAACACAAGTTGTTGAAATGGTAGTGTTCTTGAAAATACTATTTTGCTTCACTATTCTCAGTAAATCTGCTCTATATATCGTGTGTTTGTATTAAATCTCCTTACAGGGCAGTGTTCGTCTTCATACTAATATTGAGAGAAAATGCTTGAGATGAGAGAAGTTGGTTTGGTTACTTTTATGCGTGACGAAATATGATCTATGTCGAAGTTCTAGACGGCTGGTTGTATGTCTCATTCTAAGAAGAATGGCGTATGATTCGTATAGGTGTTCTTCTGTTGTTTCCAGACACTCGACTGTCGCGTAATTCACCGCTTCCTTACCAGTGTAATTTACCAAACGTGACTAAAAGTAAAAACAACACCAAATGCTTTACGCAGTGTCAAAGACACAGCAGAATGGAGAATGGCAGACTTTATCAATGTTGCAGTCCCGGAAGCTCAAGTTGGTGTGTTCGATTCCCACGAGGGACCGACGTACAAAAAAAAGTATGTAAAATCGAATCGCATCGCACCTACTGTGTGAAGGTCGCTCTGGATATGGTGTCGTAGCGTAGTCCACTAAAATTAAAGTTGTATGAAAAGGCCTTACGTGGCCTGTAGCGCGTGGCGCAGTCACCATTTAGATCTTGATGGACTGATCGCTTATGTGACGCTCAGGTAACAGGACACCAATGCATGGAGCTTTCTTGTCCTCAATCGCCTTCTCTCCCACACCTCCTTCGGTCTGAGCTTACCACTACTAGTCTTGGATATGGGGATATCTTCAGTCATCTATAAAGTGAGATGTCTGATTCTCATTATTTAACAGGGGCTTCATGATTGCTTTTTTTATCTTGTCCTCGATTTGTCTTATCAGAATGGTATTGTGTAGATGGAATACGAACGTTCCCATGTGTAGGCAATCTTCGATATTATAGGGAAGCTGATTTAATTATTAAAGCATTTGTGGCTTACAATAGACAGGTACGATATTCACGTTTCGTGGTATATTCGGGTATTTGTTTATATTAAAGTACGATCGTATAACTGGTTGATTTATAGACTTTCTCTTTCGTCGCTTAGTTATTGGCTGCGTCTTAAGTGTTGTCTATTAGCTAGCAACACCAATATCCACGAAGTCAATTCAGAGTATGTGCAAACTGCACATGGCGAATAAAGGTGATTCTGATTCTGAGAGCAGCGGTAAAAAGCCAGGTGTTGAATAAGGAAACATCTCTAGTGGGTTCAGATCTGGCTTCACTGACTGCAATCATTATACGTTAGGAAACAGTCTGGATGATGATGAATGATGATAAGCCATTCAAGATAAGCAACAATTTTGAGGACTTACTATGCCATAGCAAGGGCGGGCTGAAAGAAAAATATAAACACAAACCTGTAAAGTGTTGGTCCCATATTTCATTAGCCTGAAATAAAAGCTCTCAGAAATGTTTCAATTTACACACAGCGCTTATTTCTCTCTCAAATTTTGGTGCACAAATTCTGTATTACATCCCTGTTGGTA
>NW_019946587.1:0-7161 GCF_002910315.2 Salvelinus sp. IW2-2015
TAGTAGAGATGGAGCTGTTACCAGACCAGGACCCTGTATAGAGTAGTAGAGATGGAGCTGTTACCAGACCAGGACCCTGTATAGAGTAGTAGAGAAACCTGGAATTAATTTGGTACCATTCTATGGTCATGCATTACTTATATAAAACACGTTTACAACTGTTTTTATTCTGAAACATCAAATACTGTCATACCGTCAAAAATGAGAAATATACTGAACCAAAAATATAAACGCAACATTTGTAAAAAGAAATTGTCAAAGATTTTACTAATTTACAGTTCATGTAAGGAAATCAGTCCAATTGAAAGAAATTAATCTGGCCCTAATCTATGGATTTCACATGACTGGGCAGGGCTGCAGCAACTCATCCTGATTGGCTGCAGCCGTGGGTGGACCAGGATGACCCATTGGGGAGCCAGGCCCAGCCAATCAGGATTAGTTTTTCCACATGGAAAAGGCTTTATTACAGACAGAAATATTGACTGTACGGGTGGTTGGTCTCAGATGATCCCGCAGGTGAAGAAGCAGGATGTGAAGATCCTGGACTGGCGTGGTAACAAGTGGTCTGCGATTGTAAGGCCGTTTGGACGTACTGCCAAATTCTCTAAAACGACATTGGAGGCGGCTCATGGTAGAGATACGGACGTCCAGTTCCCTGGCAACAGCTCTGGTGGACATTCCTGCAGTCAGCATTCCAATTACACTCTCCCTAAAAACTTGAGACATCTGTGATATTGTGTTGAGACAAAACTGCACATTTTAGAGTGACCTTTTATTGTCCCCAGCACAAGGTGCACCTGTGTAATGATCATGCTGTTTAATCAGCTTCTTGATATGCCACACCTTGGCAAAGGGAGAAATGTTCACGAACAGGAATGTAAACAAATTTGTGCACAACATTTTAAAGAAATAAGCTTTTTTTGTGAGTTTGGAATATTTCTGGTGTATTTTATTTCAGCTCATGAAACATGGGACCAATACTTGACATGTTGCGATCATATTTTTGTTGAGTACTATATATTGTGATATATATTTTGGTCATCTCACCCAGACCTGTTCATGGGGTGTATTCAGTTCACTAACTGAACAGTATATTCTCTCTGCATACAATCCTCAAATCATCCACATGTAAAAGCCTAGCTCCTTTTACTCCTGTGGACTGTTAGTGACTGATGCACACAGGGTGTTTCACAGTCAGTCTGTTACCTACAGTATGTAGGGGGCAGGGCTAGATCAACACGGTTGGGTATTGGCTCTGTATTGTCCAAGGCTGAATATCAAACCGACCACTTGGTCCCTAAGACTTTTATCGAGTGGCCACTCGCTGTTGTGTTCAATCACTTGAGTCTACAAGTGTTTTTGTCTTCATATTATTAGGTAACTTTCCATTCATCCTATGGACTGGTAGAGGGGGTGAGGGTTTCTCAACATTATGGACTGGTAGAGGGGGTGAGGGTTTCTCAACATTATGGACTGGTAGAAGGGGTGAGGGTTTCTCAACATTATGGACTGGTAGAAGGGGTGAGGGTTTCTCAACATTAATGGACTGGTAGAGGGGGTGAGGGTTTCTCACATTATGGACTGGTGAAGGGGTGAGGGTTTCTCAACATTATTGGACTGGTAGAAGGGGTGAGGGTTTCTCAACATTATGGACTGGTAGAAGGGGTGAGGGTTTCTCAACATTATGGACTGGTAGAAGGGGTGAGGGTTTCTCAACATTATGGACTGTAGAAGGGTGAGGGTTTCTCAACATTATGGACTGGTAGAAGGGGTGAGGGTTTCTCAACATTATGGACTGGTAGAAGGGGTGAGGGTTTCTCAACATTATGGACTGGTAGAAGGGGTGAGGGTTTCTCAACATTATGGACTGGTAGAAGGGGTGAGGGTTTCTCAACATTATGGACTGGTAGAAGGGGTGAGGGTTTCTCACATTATGGACTGGTAGAAGGGGTGAGGTTTCTCAACATTATGGACTGGTAGAAGGGGTGAGGGTTTCTCAATTATGGACTGGTAGAAGGGGTGAGGGTTTCTCAACATTATGGACTGGTAGAGGGGTGAGGGTTTCTCAACATTATGGACTGGTAGAAGGGGTGAGGGTTTCTCAACATTATGGACTGGTAGAAGGGGTGAGGGTTTCTCAACATTATGGACTGGTAGAAGGGGTGAGGGTTTCTCAACATTATGGACTGGTAGAAGGGGTGAGGGTTTCTCAACATTATGGACTGGTAGAAGGGGTGAGGGTTTCTCACATTATGGACTGGTAGAAGGGGTGAGGGTTTCTCAACATTATGGACTGGATAGAAGGGGTGAGGGTTTCTCAACTTATGGACTGGTAGAAGGGGTGAGGGTTTCTCAACATTATGGACTGGTAGAAGGGGTGAGGTTTCTCAACATTATGGACTGGTAGAAGGGGTGAGGGTTTTCAACATTATGGACTGGTAGAAGGGGTGAGGGTTTCTCAACATTATGGACTGGATAGAAGGGGTGAGGGTTTCTCAACATTATGGACTGTAGAAGGGGTGAGGTTTCTCAACATTATGGACTGGTAGAAGGGGTGAGGGTGTTAATTATGGACTGATAGAAGGTGGTGAGGGTTTCTCAACATTATGGACTGGTAGAAGGGTGAGGGTTTCTCACATTATGGACTGGTAGAAGGGGTGAGGGTTTCTCAACATTATGGACTGGTAGAAGGGGTGAGGGTTTTCTCAACATTATGGACTGGTAGAGTGGGTGAGGGTTTCTCAACATTATGGACTGGTAGAAGGGGGTGAGGGTTTTCAACATTATGGACTGGTAGAAGGGGGTAGAGTTTCTCAACATTATGGACTGTGAGAAGGGGTGAGGGTTTCTCACATTATGGACTGGTAGAAGGGGTGAGGGTTTCTAATTATGGACTGGTAGAAGGGGGTGAGGTTTCTCAACATTATGGACTGGTAGAAGGGGTGAGGTTTCTCAACATTATGGACTGGTGAAGGGGTGAGGGTTTCTCAACATTATGGACTGGAGAAGGGGTGAGGGTTCTCACATTATGGACTGGTAGAAGGGGTGTGGGTTTTCAACATTATGGACTGGTAGAAGGGGTGAGGGTTTCTCAACATTATGGACTGGATAGAGGTGGTGAGGGTTTTTCAACATTATGGACTGGTAGAAGGGGTGAGGGTTTCTCAACATTATGGACTGGATAGAAGGGGTGAGGGTTTCTCAACATTATGGTGGATTATGGGGTTCGACTGGTAGAAGGGGTGAGGGTTTTCAACATTATGGACTGGTAGAAGGGGTGAGGGTTTCTAACATTATGGACTGGTAGAAGGGGTGAGGGTTTCTACATTATGGAGGATAGAGTGGTGAGGGTTTTCAACATTATGACTGGTAGAAGGGGTGAGGGTTTCTCAACATTATGGACTGGTAGAAGGGGTGAGGGTTTCTCAAATTATGGACTGGATGAAGGGTGAGGGTTTCACATATGGATGGATAGGGGTGAGGGTTTCTCAACATTATGGACTGGATAGAAGGGGTGGGGTTTCTCAACATTATGGACTGGTAGAAGGGGTGAGGGTTCTCAATTATGCTGTAAAGGGGTGAGGGTTTCTCAACATTATGGACTGGATAGAAGGGTGAGGGTTTCTCAACATTATGGACTGATAGAAGGGGTGAGGGTTCTCAAATTATGGACTGGTAGAAGGGGTGAGGGTTTCTCAACATTATGGACTGGTAGAAGGGGTGAGGGTTTCTCAACATTATGGACTGGTAGAAGGGGTGAGGGTTTCTCAACATTATGGACTGGTAGAAGGAGGTGAGGGTTTTTCAACATTATGACTGGTAGAAGGGGTGAGGGTTTCTCAACATTATGGACTGGATAGAAGGGGTGAGGGTTTCTCAACAATTATGGACTGATAGAGGGGTGAGGGTTTCTCAACATTATGGACTGGTAGAGGGGGTGAGGGTTTCTCAACATTATGGACTGATAGAAGGGGTGAGGGTTTCTCAACATTATGGACTGGTAGAAGGGGTGAGGGTTTCTCAATTATGGACTGGATAGAAGGGGTGGGGTTTCTCAACATTATGGACTGGTTAGAAGGGGTGAGGGTTTCTCAACATTATGGACTGGTAGAAGGGGTGAGGGTTTTTCAACATTATGGACTGGTAGAAGGGGTGAGGGTTTCTCACATTATGGACTGGTAGAAGGGGTGGGGGTTTCTCAACATTATGGACTGGTAGAAGGGGTGAGGGTTTTCAACATTATGGACTGGTAGAAGGGGTGAGGGTTTCTCAACATTATGGACTGTAGAAGGGGTGAGGGTTTCTCAACATTATGGACTGGTAGAGGGGTGAGGGTTTCTCAACTTATGGACTGGTAGAAGGGTGAGGGTTTCTCACATTATTGGACTGGTAGAAGGGTGAGGGTTTCTCAACATTATGGACTGTAGAAGGGGTGAGGGTTTCTCAACATTATGGACTGGTAGAAGGGGTGAGGGTTTCTCAACATTATGGACTGGTAGAAGGGGTGAGGGTTTAACATTATGGACTGGTAGAAGGGGTTGAGGGTTTTTCAACATTATGGACTGGTAGAAGGGTGAGGGTTTCTCAACATTATGGACTGGTAGAAGGGGTGAGGGTTTCTAACATTATGGACTGGTAGAAGGGGTGAGGGTTTCTCAAACATTATGGACTGGTAGAAGGGGTGAGGGTTTCTCAACATTATGGACTGATAGAAGGGGTGAGGGTTTTCTACATTATGGACTGGTAGAAGGGGTGAGGGTTTCTAACATTATGGACTGGTAGAAGGGGTGAGGGTTTCTCAACATTATGGACTGGTGAAGGGTGAGGGTTTCTCAACATTATGGACTGATGAAGGGTGAGGGTTTCTCACATTATGGACTGTAGAAGGGGTGAGGGTTTCTCAACATTATGGACTGGTAGAAGGGGTGAGGGTTTTCTCAACATTATGGACTGGTAGAAGGGGTGAGGGTTTATAACATTATGGACTGTAGAAGGGTGAGGGTTTATCAACATTATGGACTGGTAGAAGGGGTGAGGGTTTCTCTACATTATGGACTGGTAGAGGGGTGAGGGTTTCTCAACATTATGGGGACTGGTAGAAGGGGTGAGGGTTTCTCACATTATGGACTGGTAGAAGGGGTGAGGGTATTTCAATGTTAAGTAGCAAGTTATTTTGGTCATCGTCATGGACATGTGTACAGTTGTTGATATTTCAACAAACGTTTTTTAAATTTTAATACAAAATTAACCACAATGCTTTATTTTAGACACTTTCAGTTGCTAAGTGTAGCCATGTCAATGAGTTTTCCTCTGCCAGTGATGTCCTGTGGTTGCAGGCAGTACAGCTTGGTGAGGCTCAGCATGTGTGAAAAGCCCTTGAGAGAGCCTGTGGTTGAACCAGCCCAGTACAGCTTGGTGAGGCTCAGCATCGTGTGAAAAGCCCTTGAGATGGCCTGTGGTTGAACCTGTTTATTAAGCATATAGAAACACTCCCTGTACCTATACGCATCTCAAGTGAATCGGTGTTCGACCAGGCTGATGCGTGTGCTTCAGTAACCATGTAAACGGAGCTGTGGGTTGTTTTACAGGCCTCACATGTACTCAAACACAGGAGCTAATTGGAAGTGGGCCAGTAAATGGCTGTAAATACATCTCTGCTGTGAGTTAACAGATGTTCCAAGAGAACTGAACAGTGAGGAGACAATGGGCTCCTGAGGGACTTGTAGCGTTAAACCTCTTTCTAGTTAAAGAAATGCATATAACCCTATGGAGTTATATGTTTATTTACTAGGCTAGCTATAACCCTACTGCTGATACCTAATGGAGAACTAGCGTTGGGTTTAACTTTAAACCTCTTTCTAGTTAAAGAATTGCATATAACCCTAATAGAGTTATATCTTTATTTACTAGGCTAGCTATAACCCTACTACTGGTACCTAAATGGAGAACTAGCGTTCGTATGGGAAGTTTGAACTTACACGGGTGACATTGACAGTTTAGTATCTCTGCAATTATTATCATCGCTGTAGTAGATATCTATGTGAATATATGAACTATATTTAGGTCATCGGTTCATCTAGACACATTAATCATCGTGTTCGCTAACGGCTTACTTTGACCTCGTATCCACAAGGCATTCATTACACATCTATAAGCATGTCATGAACGTGTTATAACAGGTCCCGACTGCATTATGAAAAAGGTTCGTGAAATATACCCATAGCATATCTATAACCCATTCATGTCATTTTATGCAAAGATCGTATTTAAGGTATTTTAATAGATTCATCATTACAATGACAGTGTAGTGTCATCATTGTGGCTGTTCTCAAAAGTGTGCTTCTGCCAAAACCACGTTTGGAAAATGATGCTGTTATAGCCTGTACTAGCCTCATTTCCTATACTAGGGGGTGTCAGAGGAACGTCCGGAAAATTGTTTAAGCCCCCAGCCACCCAAGCCATAGACCAGGGAACTTTTACCCTACGAGGTCCGGAGCGTGCTGGTTTTCTCTTCTACTTGATAATTAATTGCACCCACCTGGTGTCCCTGGTCTAAATCAGTCCCTGATTAGAGGGGAATCACCCACCTGGTGTCCCAGGTCTAAATCAGTCCCTGATTAGAGGGGAATCCCCCACCTGGTGTCCCAGGTCTAAATCAGTCCCTGATTAGAGAGGGAAATCCCCCACCTGGTGTCCCAGGTCTAAATCAGGCCCTGATTAGAGGGGAATCCCCACCTGGTGTCCCAGGTCTAAATCAGTCCCTGATTAGAGGGGAATCACCCACCTGGTGTCCCAGGTCTAAATCAGCCCTGATTAGAGGGCAATCACCCACCTGGCGTCCCTATAGAGGGGATCCCCCACCTGGTGTCCCAGGTCTAAATCAGTCCCTGATTAGAGGGGAATCACCCACCTGGTGTCCCAGGTCTAAATCAGTCCCTGATTAGAGGGGAATCACCCACCTGGTGTCCCAGGTCTAAATCAGTCCCTGATTAGAGGGGAATCACCCACCTGGTGTCCCAGGTCTAAATCAGTCCCTGATTAGAGGGGAATCACCCACCTGGTGTCCCAGGTCAATCAGTCCCTGATTAGAGGGGAATCACCCACCTGGTGTCCCAGGTCTAAATCAGTCCCTGATTAGAGGGGAATCACCCACCTGGTGTC
>NW_019946587.1:11116-17314 GCF_002910315.2 Salvelinus sp. IW2-2015
GGAGAAGAAAAAGCCCGTATCACCAACCCAGCTTTCCTTCCTGCCCACGATACCATGGTTACAAAGAGAGAAGAACAACTCACATTACCATGAGAAAGGCATTGGGGGACACTGGGCCTTCATCCCTATGGCTCCCTATTCCCTATATAGTGCACTCATGTTGACCAGAGCCCTATTAGAGAATAGGGTTGCCATTTGGGACGCAGGTAGACTGGTACTCCCATTATGCGTCCAGAAAACAAAGAGCTCTGAATTTCAAGGGATGTTAACCGTCCATTCAGACAGTAACAAAGACGTGGTTGTCTGTCACACGGAGAACAGAGAACATTGGTGCTGGTGTTGGAGGTTGAGGTGGAGGAAAGGGAAAAAAGAGGGGGGGAAGGTTGGGAGGTGGGAGGAAAGGGAAAAGTAGCGGGGGAGGTTGAGGGTGGGAGGAAAGGGAAAAAGAGGGGGGGGTTAGATTGCAAGACCTCGTTTGTTCCCACTCTTTACTTCAGAGCTGCTCTAATTCAGTGAGACTGCCTTATTCCCAGTGAGCGAGCTGTCTCTATCCCATTGTGGAGCTGCCTCTATTCCCAGTGTTTGAACTGCCTCTATTCCAGTGTAGGTGGCCTCAGGGAGCTGCCTCTATTCCAGTGAGGACGTCCTCCTATTCCCAGTGAAGAGCTTTGCCTCTATTCCCAGTGAAGAGCTCCTCTATTCACAGTGGGAGTGCTTATTCCCGTGTTTAGAGCTGGCCTCTATTCCCAGTGTAGGAGCTGTCTCTATTTTTTCCCAGTGTTGAGCTGCCTATTTCCCAGTGAGGAGTCTGCCTCTCTATCTCCCAGTGCAACTAGAGCTGCCTCTAATTCCCAGGTGAGCTGTTCTGTATCCGAGTGGAGGAGCTGCCTTATTCTGTGCAGAGCTGCCTCTATTCCCAGTGAGGAGCTGCCTCTATTTCCAGTGCTAGAGCTGTTTGCCACTGTTGGTAACCGTGGACTCTGCTGCCAGTCTGAGGTCCTGAGCGCTCTCCAGAGCAGGTTTCATCAAGGAATCTCTCTGTATACTTTCTCTCCAGTTCATTCTTCCCTCGGATCTTGACGAGTGATGTCACCAGTCCCTTGACAACTGAAAACATCCCCACAGCATGAATGCTGCCACACATGCTTCAACCGTAGGATGGTGCCAGGTTTTCCTCCAGACGACCTGCTTGGCATTCAGGGCCTAAAGAGTTCAATCTTGGTTTCATCAGACTGAGGAATCTTGTTTCTCATTGGTCTGGAGTCTTTAGGTGCTTTTTGGGGCAAACTCTAGGGTGCTGTCATGTGCCTTTACTGAGGAGTGCTTCCATCTGGCCACTGCTAAACCAACATAAGACCATGATTCGGTGGAGTGCTGCAGAGATGGTTGTCCTTCTGGAGGTTCTCCTATCTCCACAGAGAACTCTGAGCTGTCAGAGTGACCATCGGGTTCTTGGTCACCTCCCTGACAAGGCCCTTCTCCCCGATTGCTCAGTTGGCGCGCCGGCGGCCAGCTCTTAGGAGAGAGTCTTGGTGGTTCCAAACTTCTTCCATCTAAGAATGATGGAGGACACTGTGTTTCTTGGGGACCTTCAATGCTGTAGACATTTGTTGGTTACCTTCACAGATCTGTGCCTCGACACAATCCTGTCTCGCGAGCTCTACGGACAATTCTTCGACCTCATGGCTTGGTTTTTGCTCTGACATGCTCTGTCAACTGTGGAGACTTATATAGACAGGTGTGTGCTTTCCAAATCATGTCCAATCAACTGGTGAACGCCTTGGGGAGTTTACAGAGGTGTGTGGGCATCATGGGGGTGGGGTTCTATGTACAGCGGATGAGGAGGGGGGGGGGTAGTTGTTGTAACTTTTAGGTCTTGTTACAATAAAGTGAGGACTGGCTGGAGAGGAGATTAACTATTGTGCTAATAAAGATATTTTTTTTTAAATAATAAAAAAATCCCTCTTTCCTTCCTCTGTCCTAGCCCTCTGTTCTGTGTCTGGGCCTGTGCTGACCTTGATACTAAAATGGTATGTATCGTTGTGATACCCTGTATAAAGTGTATGACCCCTGTATTAATGTTATGAATCCCTTATTACATTGTAGTGACCCCCTGTATGTAAATGATACTGACCCCCCTTGTATTTATAACTGCACTGTACCCCTTATTAAGTTGTTATGGCCCCTGTATTAATGTATTGATACTCCACTGGTATTAAATTGTATTTGACCTCCTGTATTTTAAGATGTCTGATAATGCTCGACCCCTGTATTAAATGTCTCCGTTATTATGACCCTTGTATTACATGTCTGATCCCCTGTATTGTAATTAGACCTTATTATGTATGACCCCCTGTTTAAATGTATGACCCTTCTGTATTTAAATGTATGACCCCCTGTCATTAAATGTTATGACCCGTTAATTAATGTTATGACCCCTTGTATTAAATGTAGTGACCCCGTTGTACCCTGATTTAAATTTATGACCCTGTATTACATGTCATGACCCCCTGTTATTAGATGTATGAACCCCTGTATTAAATGTATGACCCCCTGTATTAAATGTATGACCACCCTGCTATTAAATGTATGACAGCTTTCCTGCGTGGCTCCCAGTTCCTCCATGGTCCCAGCGCTCCGTGGTCCCACTCTCCCAGGTCCCAGCCTCCGTGGTCCCCGTCCTCCCTGGTCCCCAGCCTCCCATGGTCTCCCATGCCTTCCTGGTCCCCATCCTCATGTGGTCCCCAGCCTCCGTGGTCTCCCCAGTGCCTTCCGTGGTCCGTCGACTTCAGGCCCGGCCAGTCTCCATGGTCCGTCTTTCCCTCCGCTCCTAGGTCCCGTCCTCCTGTCGCTCGCGTCCTCTTTCCTCCGGTCCGTCCGTCCGTCGTGGTCCCCCAGCCTTCCTGGGTTCCCAGCCTTCCTGGTCCCCGTCCTCTCCTTGTACCCCTCCCCGCTCCTCTGGCTCAAAATGAAATCACAGTGTATTGGTGATGTCATGCAGGATACTATAGCTAGTCTCACCTGCTTTATCCTCTAATAGTTGTGTATGATTTCTTTGCGGCGGTGTCTGCTTCAGAATTAACCTTTTGAGGTTGGTGGGTGGTCCCCTATTTATCTCTGCTTTCCTACACAGGGCTGTCTCTCCTGACGCTACAGCGCTGCTCTTTCTCCTGAACGTATCGGCTGTCTTCCTCCTGGACGCTTATGCAGGCTGTCTTCTCCCTGAGCCGCTACAGGCCTGTCTTCTCACCTGACAGCACAGGCTGTCTTCTCCTGACGCTAAACAGCGTCTTCTCATGACGCTACAGGCCGGTCTCTCCTGACGCTCAGGCACGCTTTCTCCTGCGCTACAGTGCCGTCTTCTCCGACTGCTTTACAGGCTGTGTCCTTCTCATGACGCTACACGGACGTCTTTCTCTGAGCGCTAATGATCTCCTGACGCAACGGCTCTTCCTCCTGACTGCGGTATCAGGCTGCTCAGGGTCTTCAGGTCCTGACGCTCGACTTCCTTTGACGCTACAGGACGTCTTCTCCTGAACGCCTACAGCCGTTTCTCTGACGCTTACAGGATCGTCTTCTCTCTGATCCAGCGCTTCAGACGCTACAGGCTGTCTTCTTCATGAGCTACCATGGCTGTCTCTTTCATATGATCTACAGGACGTCTCTTCTCGCATGACGGCTAACAGGCCCCGTCTCTCTGAGCTGCTACAGCTTCTTCTTCATGACGCTTACAGACGTCTACTCCTGACGCCTACTAGGACTCTTCTCATCTGACGCTAAGGAGCGTCTTCTCCCTGACGCCTCAAGGTCCGTCTTCTCCCTGGATGCGTGACAGGCCGTCTTCTTCTGCGCTTACAGGACGTCTTCTCCTGACGCTTCAGGCCGTTCTTTCAATGACGCTACACGGCCGTCTTCTCCTGACGCTACAGGACGTCTTCTCCTGACGCTACAGGTCTACGCTACAGCGTTTCTCCTGGACGCTACGACGGCGCGTCTTCTCCTGCGGCTACGGGCCGTCTTCTCGCTGACGCTACAGGCCGTCCTTCTCACTGACGTTCAGGCGTCTTCTCCTGACGCTACAGGCCGTCTTCTCCTGACGCTACAGGCCGTCTTCTCCTGACGCTACAGGTCGTCCTCTCCTGACGCTACAGGCCGTCTTCTCCTGACGCTACAGGACGTCTTCTCCTGACGCTACAGGCCGTCTTCTCCTGACGCTACAGCTGTCTTCTCCTGACGCTACAGGACGTCTTCTCCTGACGCTACAGGCCGTCTTCTCCTGACGCTACAGGCCGTCTTCTCCTGACGCTACAGGCCGTCTTCTCCTGACGCTACAGGCGTCTTCTCCTGACGCTACAGCCGTCTTCTCCTGACGCCACGTTACTATGCATCAAACCCTTGACTCATTTCCTCAGTTCTTCTCTAAGTGCATTAGAAGAGGGGATCCTCCTCCAATGAGCATTAAGAGGAAATGAAGAAACAAGGATGGAGGAAGAGGAAGCAAGGATTTTGTCGGCTAAAGACAGCCCTTGTCTTCCCGGCGAGCGCTAAGTAGACTATGACAGGATTTCCACTCCGTCTTCCTAATCTGTGTAAGCTAACCTGTTCTGGGATGTAATTTCACATGGTATGTCTTTTGATCGGGATTAGGCTGGATTAGTGGATCCTCTTTCCCTGGGATATGGCTCAGTACAGTTTATCGCTAACAGCCCTCAGCTCAACGTCTCAGCCTCGCCGCAGAGGAAAGCTGGTAAATCCTCCTTTCTATCACTCCGATCAGAGTCTTTAATCTGACTTCCCAAAGAAAGCCAGCGATCACACTGGACTTCACGGTAATGGAAATGCATTCCAGGTGACTACCTCATTGAAGCTGGTTGAGAGAATGCCAAGAGTGTGCAAAGCTGTCATCAAGGCAAAGGGTGGCTACTTTGAAGAATCTCAAATATAAAATGTATTTGGATTTCTTTAACACTTTTTTTGGTTACTACATGATTCCATATGTGTTATTTCATAGTTTTGATGTCTTCACTATTATTCTACAATGTAGAAAATAGTGAAAATAAAGAAAAGCCCTTGAATGAGTAGGTGTGTCCAAACTTTTGACTGGTACTGTACATAAATGCTTTATATCATATGACTCTGTACTCACTATAAAGTCAGACACCTTTGTTCATTCATGACACATACATTTATTTAATATTTTTAAGTTCACCTTTATTTAACCAGGTAGGCTAGTTGTGAACAAGTTCTCATTTACAATTGCGACCTGGCCAAGATAAAGCAAAGCAGTTCGACACAAACAACAACACAGAGTTACACATGGAGTAAACAAAACATACAGTCAATAATACAGTAGAAAAATAAGTCTATATACAATGTGAGCAAATGAGGTGAGATAAGGGAGGTAAAGGCAAAAAAAAGGCCATGGCGGCGAAGTAAATACAATATAGCAAGTAAAACACTGGAATGGTAGATTTGCAGTGGAAGAATGTGCAAAGTAGAGATAGAAATACTGGGGTGCAAAGGAGCAAAATAAATAAATACAGTAGGGGAAGAGGTAGATTATAGATGGGCTATGTACAGGTGCAGTAATCTGTGAGCTGCTCTGACAGCTGGTGCTTAAAGCTAGTGAGGGAGATATAAGACTCCAGCTTCAGTGATTTTTGCAGTTCGTTCCAGTCATTGGCAGCAGAGAACTGGAAGGAGAGGCGGCCAAAGGAAGAATTGGTTTTGGGGGTGACCAGAGAGATATACCTGCTGGAGCGCGTGCTACAGGTGGGTGCTGCTATGGTGACCAGCGAGCTGAGATAAGGTGGGGCTTTACCTAGCAGAGACTTGTAGATGACCTGGATCCAGTGGGTTTGGCGACGAGTATGAAGCGAGGGCCAACCAACCAAGAGCATACAGGTCGCAATGGTGGGTAGTATATGGGGCTTTGGTGATAAAACGGATGGCACTGTGATTGACTGCATCCAGTTTGTTGAGTAGAGTGTTGGAGGCTATTTTATAGATGACATCACCGGGTCCGAAGATCGGTAGGTAGCTACCTAGCTAATCAAAACTTCTGCTTGCATTTATTGATTAACCTCAGCTTGAATACCACCAAATAGCTAGCTATCTACAGTAGCTTATTGATTAACCTCAGCTTGAATACCACCATATAGCTAGCTATCTACAGTAGCTTATTGATTAACCTCAGCT
>NW_019946587.1:20554-22842 GCF_002910315.2 Salvelinus sp. IW2-2015
AACCTCACTTTGAATAACACCATATAGCTAGCTATCTACAGTAGCTTATTGATTAACCTCAGCTTGAATACCACCATATAGCTATCTACAGTAGCCTACGTTTGTTTACCTCTTCTGACTGGCAGACTGGTGCAAGCAGCTTTGTTGTTGCCGAGCAACCAACCCAGTGTGTTGATGTTAGCGTTGTCAGAAATGCTACGATAAGGTAGCACATCGTTGTTGCTTAGTAACGGACGGAACTGTGCATGTGAGACCAATACATGATCAATTCAAGCTACAAACTTAGTCAATCTGGCATTTTTTTCAAGTCCAATGGCCACTTTATTGACGCTATAGTCTTGTTTTAATCCGACGTCTAGAATTTGAGCCACAAGAAATACTCTTACAACTCAAATTGTTAATGACCCTGTTCATATTGGCTTAGATATGATAGGAAGATTTTGAATGAAACACTGAGCTTCATCCAATCCCAATCGTCACGTCTGTAATGATAGCCTGCTGCATACATTTACATATTAGTATATGTATTACATAAGTAATACTCATAATACTCATAACCTAGAAACCTAAAAATGTATATTCATACCTGTCACGCCCTGATCTGTTTCAGCAGTCCTTGTGATTGTCTCCACCCCCCTCCAGGTGTTGACCATCTTCCCCATTACCCCCTGTGTATTTATTCCTGTGTTCTCTGTTTGTCTGTTGCCAGTTCGTCTTGTTTGTCAAGCTAACCAGCGTTTGTCCTGTCAGCTCCTGTCTTTTCCCAGCCTATCTTTTTCTCACCCTCCGGGTTTTTGACCCTTGTCCTGACCCTGTACCCTCCCCTCCCTGACCACTCTGCCTGTCCTGACCCTGTACCCTCCCCTCCCTGACCACTCTGCCTGTCAGGGGGGGTACAGGGTGGACAGGCAGAGTGGTCAGGGGGGGGTTACAGGGTCTGGACAGCAGAGTGGTCAGGGGGGGGTAAGGTTAGGGACAGGTAGAGTGGTACAGGATGGGGGT
Source organism: Salvelinus sp. IW2-2015 (assembly GCF_002910315.2). Classification (NCBI taxonomy): domain Eukaryota; kingdom Metazoa; phylum Chordata; class Actinopteri; order Salmoniformes; family Salmonidae; genus Salvelinus; species Salvelinus sp. IW2-2015. Next base: position 21,557 of record NW_019946587.1, read on the forward strand.
ACAGGGTCAGACAGGCAGAGTGGTCAGGCCAGTGGTCCAAGGGGCGGGTACATGGTCAGGACAGGCAGAGTGTCAGCAGAGTGTCAAGGGGCAGTACAGGGTCAGGACAGGCAGAGTGGTTCAGGGGGTGGGTAAGGGTCAGGACAGGCAGAGTGGTCAGCGGGGTGGGTACAGGGTCAGGACAGGCAGAGTGGTCAGAGAGGTGGGTACAGGTCCAGGACAGGCAGAGTGTCAGGGGTGGGTACAGGGTCAGGACAGGCAAGTGGTCAGGGGGGGGTACAGGTCAGGACAGCCAGAGTGGTCAGGGGAGTACAGGGCAGGAACAGGCAGACGTGGTCAGGGGGGGGTACAGGGTCAGGACAGGCAAGAGTGGTCGAGGGTGGGTACAGGGTAGGACAGGAGAGTAGTCAGGGGGGTACAGGGTTCTGGATCAGGCAGAGTGGTCACGGGGTACAGGGTCAGGACAGGCAGAGTGGTCAGGGGGGTAAGGTCAGGACAGGCGAAGTGGTCAGGTCAGAGTGGTCAGGGGGGGTACAGGGTCTGGACAGGCAGAGTGGTCAGCAGAGTGGTCAGGGGGCGGTCAGGTCAGAGCAGGAGAGTGTCAGCAGAGTGGGTCAAGAGGGGCGGGTACAGGGTCAGGACAGCAGGATCAGTCAGGGGGGGTACAGGTCAGGACAGGCAGAGTAGTCAGGGGGTGGGTACAGGTCAGGGACAGCAGAGTGGCTGCAGGGGGTGGTACAGGTCAGGACAGGCAGAGGGGAATCAGGGGGAGAGGTACCAGGGTCAGGAACAGGCAGAGTGGTCAGGGGGGGTCACGGGTCAGGACACGGCAGAGTGGTCAGGGGGGTACAGGGTCAGGACAGGCAGAGTGGTCCAGGGGGTGGGTACAGGGTCAGGACAGGCAGAGTAGTCAGGGGGGTACAGGTCTGGACAGGCAGAGTGGTCAGGGGGGAGGGTACAGTCACCCTGACAGCCAGAGTGGTCAGGGGGAGAGGTACAGGGTCAGGGAACAGGCAGAGTGGTCAGGGGGGGTAAGGGCTGGACAGCAAGTGGTCAGGGGGGGGGGTACAGGTCAGGACAGCGAGAGTGGTCAGGGGGGAGGGTACCAGGGTCAGGACAGGCAGAGTGGTCAGGGGGTGGTACAGGGTGGACCAGGGCAGAGTGTAGGAGGGAGGTACAGGCGTCTGGACAGGCAGAGTGGTCAGGGGGGTACAGGGTCTGGAAGCGAGGTCAGGAGTGGGTAGAGGCAGAGGGTAGAGGGGAGGGTACAGGCGTCAGGAACAGCA
>NW_019946587.1:22984-29402 GCF_002910315.2 Salvelinus sp. IW2-2015
TCCTGACCCTGTACCAGCCCACCCTGACTGACCCTGAGCCTGCCTGCCTGCCATCCTGTACCTTTGCTCCACCTCTGGATAATCGACCCCTGCCTGCCTTGACCTGTCGTTTGCCTGCCTCCCCGTGGTTACATTAAACATGGTTACTTCAACACAGTCTGGGTGTTACTTTGATGCCTGATAATACCCTTCTGTTCATAGGTTCCTGGTCTGAAGTAGTGCACTATAAAGGGAATAGGATAGTATTTGGAACGCATCAATAGTTTATCCAGCATCCAATCCAATATTTTTGTTTCATAATTGCCGGATTGTTTAGTCCCGTAACGTTCCATGTTAACATTCCACGGTTAAAGCCGTTGCTGCATATGACAACTTTGACGTGGAAATATTTAAATCCTCGAGTCATATTTTTGATCCTTTAAGGCTCTTTATAATTCAATAAATATGTTCAAAGAAGAGCAAGGCAGGATTTCTCCAGGCCTCTGTCACACGCGCAGTCTAGAAGCTCACAAACCAACTACCTCTTATTAAATGTTGTGAGATTATGGCCTAATCTCGAAGGCACACATGTTGGGAAGAATAAAAGCAATGTTATATTTTCTCTCTCTCTCTCTCTCTCTCTCGCTCTCTCTCTCTCTCTCTCTCTCTCTCTCTCTCTCTCAAGTCAATGAACATTCCTGTTGATGAGAAGTCTGTGTCGATGTGCCACAGATGGCGTTAGACTGAGTGGCCGTAGGAAGGCAGGAGGAGACAAAGGAGAGGCTTAAGATAAGGCCCCACTAACCTACCTATCCCTGCTTCCTTTCCTCCCTCCTTCTCTTCATTCCTTGACTGACTGAACTCTCCAATCTGACAGGCTTTGCGGCAGTAGTCTCTGCTCTCATAGGGCTCGATTCCGATTAAGGAAATTACGCCTTTCCTACGCTCTTCTCAGTAGTTGGTATTTAGACTTACCTTATGAAGTACGCCCCTATCCTCATCGATATGGACCGCAGTGGAGAAGGTGAAAAACCTCAAGTTCCTCTGATCACTGACAATCTGAAATGGTCCACCCAAACAGATGGCGCAACCTCAGGAGGCTGAAGAAATGTATCCTAAAATCACCTAAAATACTCACAAACTTTTACGGAGGCACAATTAAGAGCATCCTGTCGGTCCTCTGCGTACACGTCACGGACAAACTGAAATGGTCCACGCACACAGACAGGAGGCTGAAGAAATGTTGCATGTCACCTAAAACCCTGACTATCTTTTACAGATGCACAATCGAGAGCATCCTGTCGGGCTGTATCACCGCCTGGTACTGCAACTGCACCGCCCACAACCGTAAGGCTCTCCAGAGGGTAGTGAGGTCTGCACAACGCATCACCGGGGGCAAACTACCTGCCCTCCAGGACACCTACACCACCGATTGTCCACAGGAAGGCCATAAGATCATCAAGGACAACAACCACCCAGCCACTGCCTGTTCACCCCCACATCATCCAGAAGCCAGGTCAGTACAGGTGGCATCAAGTCGGGGACCGGGGGGAGACTGAAAAACAGCTTTTATCTCAAGGCCATCAGACTTAAACAGCCATCACAGCCAGCTACCACCGCCCGTTACTCAACCCGGACCTTAAGGCTGCTGGCCGCCTAATATACATAGAACCACTAGCACTTTAATAATGGATTATATGCATATTTGTCTCTGTTTTTAAGCATCAACTGGCAGATTAAAAATACTCTTATTTAAAGGTAGGGAAAGTGTATATGGATCAACTGTAACAAAGGTTTGGCCTTACGCTCTAAATATATTGACTTGATCAAGAAAAAACATCGCTATTATCAAGTTTAAATCCATGCATATGGAACGTATGGTACACGTCGTTTAAAAAGGGCATCAAGTCACCCAATAATCCAAATCTCACTAATCATCACTGTATTATGAACAATGGTCCAGTCGCGTGTTGTTTTCTTTGTTGCGAACCGGAGGACTCCGGTTTAACCTAGACCTTAGCTAGCGTACGGTCCTGTCCATTAAGTGATTCAGATAGGACATGTCCTTATATTATTGCTTAAAGTTCATGGCCGGAACACGAAGAGAGGGAAAACTAGTATTATTCTTTAAAAAGGTGGGAGCGAAAATTACGAGCGCAGGAGGGGAATACTATACCAGTTTACTAGGCGGTGGGTCGAATCGGGCCCTTAGAGAGGTGGAGCACAACAGACACACGAAAGACAGACAGACAGACAGAACAGACAGACAAGACAGACACACAGACAGACAGGCAGCAGGGCAGAACAGACAGACAGACAGACAGACAGACAGACAGAGACAGACAGACAGACAGACCGACAGACAGACAGACAGACAAGACAGACAGCAGGACAGACAGGCAGGGCAGAGCAGCAGGCAGACAGACAGACAGACAGACAGACAGACAGACAGACAGACAGACAGACAGACAGACAGACAGGCAGACAGACAGACAGACAGACAGACAGACAGACTATAAGGCTCTGTCTGTGAAAAGATCCTTTTGAGATGGAAAATGTATCTTTGACCTTCTGAGCAAAAACTGAACAGTTTATATAGACTAGTAGTAATACCCACTGTGTTATCAAGAGCTACACTCATATCTGCCATCGACCTGGCAATATCCTGGTGTCCTCATGATTGTGTTGTAGTTAGGCTGTTTTCTATTGTCCCCCTGTGACTGTCTGTTAATCCTGGTCAGTGCTGATGAACTCCTCGCTCTCTCTCAATACAATTCCATTCCTTTCAATTCCATTCCATTCAATTCCAATCGATTCAATTCCCTTCAATTCAATTCCCTTCTATTCAATTCCTTTCAATTCCATTCCATTCAATTCCCTTCTATTCCATTCCATTCCATTCAATTCAATTTCCTTCCATTCAATTCCATTCCATTCAATTCAATACAATTCCATTCCATTCAATTCAATTCAATTCAAAGGGCTTTATTAGCATGGGAAGCATATGTTTACATTACCAAAGCAAATGGAATAGACAATAAACAAAAGGGAAATAAACAAATCAGTAAACATTACTCACAAAAGTTTTAAAACAATATTAGACATTTCAAATGTTCTATTATTGTGTATGTAAAGTGTTGTAACAATGATTTGGTTGGGTCTGAATGTGTTTCTGTCCTGGGGCTCTGTGGGGTCTGTTTGTGTTTGTGAACAGAGTCCCAGTACCAGCTGGCTGAGGTGACTCTTCTCTCGGTTCATCTCTCTGTAAGTGAGGGCTTTGTGGTGGAACGTGTGGGAATCACTTCCTTTAAGGTGGTTGTAGAATTGAACTTCTTATGGCTGGGTGACAGTATTGAGTAGCTTGGATGAAAAGGTGCCCAGAGTAAACTGCCTGCTACTCAGGCCCAGAAGCTAAGATTTGCGTATTATTAGTAGATGTGGATAGAAAACACTCTGAAGTTTCTAAAACTGTTTGAATGATGTCTGTGAGTATAACAGAACTCATATGGCAGGCAAAAACCTGAGACAAAATCCAACCAGGAGGTGGGAAATCTGAGGTTTGTAGGTTTGCCTATCCAATATACAGTGGGATATTTGTCATTTTGCAATTCCTAAGGCTTCCACTAGATGTCAACAGTCTTTAGAACCTTGTTTGATGCTTCTACTGTGAAGAATGAGGGAAGGAGAGCTCTTTGAGTCAGGTGTCTGAACATGCACGTCCTGCTTTCCATCGCATTTCTGAAGACAAAAGGAATTCTCCGGTTGAAACATTATTGAAGATTTATGTTAAAAACATCCTCAAGATTGATTCTATACATCGTTTGACATGTTTCTACGAACTGTAATGGAATTGTTTGACTTTTCGTCTGACCTGCGCGTCATGAATGTGGATTACTGGACTGATCGCACGAACAAAATTAAGGTATTTGGACATAAATGATGGACATTATCGAACAAAACAAACATTTATTGTTGAACTGGGATTCCTGGGAGTGCCTTCTGATGAAGATCATCAAAGGTAAGTGACTATTTATAATGCTATTTCTGACTTCTGTTGACTCCAAAAAAATGGCGGATATCTTTATGGCTTATTTGGGCTCTGAGCTCTGAGCAGAGTGTACTCAGATTATAGCATGGTGTGCTTTTTCCGTAAAGTTTTTTTGAAATCTGACACAGCGGTTGCATTAAGGAGAAGTTTATCTAAAGTTCCATGTTTAATACTTGTATCTTTTATCAATGTTTATTATGAGTATTTCTGTAAATTGATGTGGCTCTCTGCAAAATTCACCGGATGTTTTGGAGGCAAAACATTACTGAACATAACGCGCCAATGTAAACTGAGATTTTTGGATATAAATATGAGCTTTATCGAACAAAACATACATGTATTGTGTAACATGAAGTCAAAGGTTAGTCAAAGGTTAGTGATTCATTTTATCTCTATTTCTGGTTTTTGTGACTCCTCTCTTTGGCTGGAAAAATGTCTGTGTGTGTTTTTGTGACTAGGCTCTGACCTAACATAATCATATGGTGTGCTTTTGCTGTAAAGCCTTTTTGAAATCGGACACAATGGGTAGATTAACAAGAAGTTAAGCTTTAATTCGATGTATTGCACTTGTGAATGTATGAAAGTTACATATTTCAACAACCAAAAAAATGTAATTTCACGCTCTGCCTTTTCAGCGGAATGTTAAGGTGTTAGTTAAGGTGCCACCGGCCTCCTGTGATTAAAGTGCAGTTGGTTACAGATCCTGTCCTTAGAGTGAGAGCACATGATATGACTGCTCAGTTATGAATCTATATTTGGTTATGGTGTGAGGGACCCCGTGCTAGTCTGTGGTGTGGGATTAACAACAAATTATCTTTAAAAGTGGGTGGACTGTGATGTTTGGAGGAAATTGTTAATTATGACGATTCTGTTTGTTTGATTTTTGGCGCCTGCACTCTCCACTGGCTGTTGTCATAGTCGATCCCGGTTAACAGGATCTCGGCCGTAAGAAGTTTTTAACAGCGTCTTTTCTGGGATGTTGATATATTGGGTCTAAGTCTAATTGTCTGCTCTGCATTGTTTTGGTGGTTTTACATAGGTGCACCGATGTATATGTTTGTCCCATTTTGTGAATTATTTTTGGTGAGTGGACCCCAGACCTACAACCATAGAGTGCAATGGATTCTATAACTGATTAATTTTTTTGGGTCAAAATTGGATGTCTCTCGTGCTCTTCTCTCTCCCGGTTCTTCCTCCTGCTCTCTCTCTCTGCATCTCCGGTTTTCCTCTCTCTCGTCTCTCTCTCTCTCTCGTCTCTCTCTCCTTCTCCTCTCTCGCGTCATTATCTCTGTTCTGTGTGCTGCACACTTTCACCACTCTGCTGCCTCTCAGCAAATGCCAAAGTAAATCTTGTCAGAACTTAGCACTAATCGCAGACTCATTACCGCGGTCTGCTTTAATTAATCACACACACACACCACACCACACACACACACACACACACACACACACACACACACACACTCACACACACACACACACACACAACATCACACACACACCACTACACACTGCTTAATTGTGCCCATTAATATGTTTATTCCTGAAGAGACGCTTTGTTTACAACTCAGTCAGACAGGCAGTCAGACAGAGCAGGCAGCAGACAGCAAGGCGAAGTCTATGCAGGCAAAATTTTATGTATCCTAAAGTAGTCGAGCTAAAGAAGACAGTCCATTGTTCAAACAAAAGGCTTATGACAGTGAACAAGAGCAGAACAAAACAGGCAGGATTGTAGTAGTTCAAAGAGCAGATTAGTAGCGCACACAGAGCGAGGGAAGATAGACGATTCAATCGCATCACTGTTGGCACCTGACAGGGAAGGAGGGAGGAAGCCACCGAGACATTGAGGCCAATACAACATAGAGTCGGGTATTACTCGTCAATTTGAAACAGACAATCACAAAAGATCGTGTACCAGGCTAACATTACGAATGAACGCCTGGTAGACAGAACAGAACCCAATTGACAATCATGTATTACCAACAATACAACCCTCTGTACATTCACGAGCTAACAAGACGAGCGATGTAGTCTGGCCTGCGATGCTGCTTGTAGTGGTAACTATCCAATAGGGAGAGTTGGGTGGTGATCAGGCTGTAAGAGGATAGGTTTTGTGATATGGAGGAGAGAAAGAGAGGAGGAAGAGAGGAGTGAGGGAAGAGAGGAGGCGAGAAGGAGAGGAGAGAAATGAGAGGGGGAGGAGGAGAGAGAGAAGATAGGCAGAGAGAGAGGAGAGGGGAGGGGATAGGAGGAGAGAAGATCAGAGGGGAGAGAGGAGAGGAGAGAGATAGAGAGGAGAAAAGGAGAGGGAGGGGATTAGAGGAGAGAGATTAGTAAAGAAGGAGAGGAGAGTGCCCGAGGCGATGGAGACGAAGAAGGAGCAGGGAGATG
>NW_019946587.1:37357-44200 GCF_002910315.2 Salvelinus sp. IW2-2015
CCAATTATCATCCATTAACTCTCTCCTAAGCTACCAATTATCATCCATTAACTCTCTCTTACAAGTACCATTATCATCCATAACTCTCTACTAACGTACCAATTATCATCCATAACTCACTCTAAGTAGTAAGTTAGCATCCCATAACTCTCTCTAAGTACCAAAATTATCATTCCCATAACCTCTCTCAACGTCACCAATTATCATCCATAACTTCTAAGTACTAATTATCATCCCTCAACTCTACAGCTTACCAATCTATCATCCATAACTCTAAGTTACTAATTATCATCCATAACTCTCCTAAGTATAATTTTCCCATAAACTCTCTCTAAGTACAATTATCATCCATAATCTCTAGAGTACTAATTATATCCTAACTCTAAGTACCCATTTCATCATAATCTAAGTACTTAATTATCATCAACTCTTCTTAAGTACTAATTATCATCTATTCCTAAGTCTCTCTACATACCTCTGAATTAATCATCCTAAGTTTAAATCATCATTCTAAGTACCAATTATATCGCATAATCTCTAGTCTAAGTTATCCATATCTTATCTATTCATTAACTCTCTAAGTACCATTTCATCCATACTCTTAAGTACCTACATATCCATCCATAACTCTCTAGTACTCAATTATCATCCATAACTCTCTAAGTACTTAATTATCATCCATAACTTTCTCTACAAAGTCACCAATTATCATCCATAACTCCCTCTAACAAGTACTAATATCACTTCCCGCAACTCTCCTAATCACTAATTATCATTCATAAACTTCTCTTAAGTACCAAATTATCCATCCATAACTCTAAGTACCAATTAGTCAATCCAATAACTCTCTAATACTAATTATCATCCCATAACTCTCTAAGTACCACATTCATCATCCATTAAAACTCTAACTAGTAATTATCATCCATAACTCTTCCTAAAGTACTAATTATCCATCCATAACTCCTAAGTACTTAATTATCATCCAGTAACTCTCCAAGTACTAATTATCATCCCATAACTCCTCTACAAGTACTGAATTATCATCCATAACTTCTCTAGTACCACATTATTCATCCATAACTCTCTAAGCTACTAATTATGCATCCATACTCTCTAAGTACCAATTATCATCCATAAACTCTACAGTACCAATTATCCATTCCATAAACTCTCATAAGTACTAATTATCATCCATAACTCTCTAAGTACAATAATGTATCATCCATGAACTTTCTCTAAGTACCAATTATCATCCATAACTCGCTACAGTACTAATTATCATCCATTAACTCCTCTAATACCAATATATGCACTCCAACTCTAACGTACCAATTATCATCCACTAACTCTCTAAAGTACTAATTATCATCCATAACTCCCTAAGTACTAATTCCATCATCCCATAACTTTCTCTACCAGTACCAATTATCATCCATAACTCTCTAATACTAATTATCACTCCATAACTCTCTCTAAGTACTAATTATCATCCATAACTCTCTCTAAGCTACCAACTTAATCATCCACTAAACTCACTCTAACTACCAATTATCATCCATAACTCTCTCTAAGTACCAATTATCATCCATAACTCTCTCTAAGTACCAATATCATCATAACTCACTCTTCAAAGTACCAATTATTCATCCATTAACTCTCTCTTAAGTTTACCAAATTATCATCATAACTCCTCAAGGAACCAATTATCATCCATAAACACTCACTCTAAGTAGTAATGCATCATCCATAACACTCTCTCTAAGTACCAATTATCATCCATAACTCTCTCTACAGTACCAATTATCATCCATAACTCTACAGTTCACTGAATTATCACTCCTCAACTCTAAGTACCAATTATCATCCATAACTCTAGAGTTACGAATATCATCCTAACTCTCTCCTAAGTGACCAATTCCATCATCCCATAACTCTCTACTAACGCTACCAATTATCCATCATAACTCTATCTAAGTACCCAATTATCATCCATAAACTCTCTAAGTACAATTATCATCCATAACTCTCTTCTAAGTACCAATTATCATCCATAACCTCACTCTAATAGAATTATCCATCCATACAACTCTCTCTAAGTACCAATTCATCATCCACTAAACTCTCTCTAAGTACCAACTTATCATCCATAACTCTAAGTACTAATTCATCATCCTCCAACTTACAGTACAATTATCATCCATAACTCTCAAGTACAATTATCATCCCCATAACTCTCTCTAGTACCAATTAGTCATCCATAACTCTCTCTAAGTACCAATTATCATTCATAAACTCTATTAAGTACCAATTATCATCCCATAATCTCTCTAAGTACCAATTATCATCCATAACTCTACCCATTACCAATTATCATTCCATAACTCTCTAATACTAATTATCATCCATAACTCCTCTAGCTACTAATTATCATCCATAACACCTTTCTCTAAGTACCAATTATCATCCATAACTCTTCTAAGTACTAATTATCATCCCAAACTCTCTAAGTACTAATTATCATCACATCAACTGGTCTCGAAGTACCCACATTATCATCCAGAACGCTAAGTACCAATTATCAATCCATAAACTCTCTAAGTACTAATTATCATCCATAACTCGCTACCAGTACCAATTTATCATCCATAACTCTAAGTAGTAATTATCCCATCCATAAACTCTCTAAGTACTAATTATCATCCATAAATCTCTCTACGCCTTACCAATTATTCATCCAAAAACTCTCCAAGTACTTAATGTATCATCCATGAAACTCTCTACAGTCAACTAATTATCACCATAACTTTCTCTAAAGTACCAATTATCATCCATAACTCATCTAACGTACTAATTATCATCCATAACCTCTAAGTACTAATTATCATCCATAAACTCTCTCTAAGTACCTAATTATCATCCTATAATCTCTAAGTACTCTAATTATTCATCCATTAACTTTCTCTAAGTACAATTATCATCCATAACTCTCTAAGTACAATTATCACCATAACTCTCTAAGTACCACATTATCCCATCCATAAACTCTAAGTACCAATTATCATCCCATAACTCTCTAAGTACTATTTATCATCCCATAATCTCTAAGTACTAATTATTCATCCATAAACTTTTTCTCTACTCTCTAAGTACCAATTATCATCCATAACTCTCTAAGTACTAATTATCATCCTCAACTCTCATGCAGGCAGAACTCTATGAACCATCATACTGAGGTCGTTGAAAACAGACTGACTCATGTTTTGCTGGTCAATGTCTCCATCCACCCGGATTCTGTCCGTACACATTCTACTAAAATCAATCTGTTTTGATCGAGAACAACAACAACAACAACAAGGATGTTTACTACAGATGTTTGTCTGATTATCTGATGTTTTTGTTGTTTGTTGTTGTTGTGGGGGGGAGTGGGGGAGATAGAAAGATGAACGATTACTGTGTTCATCAACAAACCTTACAAAGAGTCAGTCCATTACATTGGTAACGATTAAAGTTGATTTTCTTCGTTTTGGAACCGTGCTGTCTCTCGGGTTCTGAGCCAGGCGCCCCGTTCGTCGGGAGAAGGAGAAGAGGACCAAGTTGCAGCGTGGTAAGTGTCCATATTACTTTTAATAAATACGAAACACTTAAACAAAACGACAAACGAACAGTTCTGCAAGGTGCAATACACTAAACAGAAAACAACCACCCACAAACACAGGTGGGAATGAGGCTACCTAAGTATGGTTCTCAATCAGAGACAATGATAGACAGCTGCCTCTGATTGAGAACCACACCAGGCCAAACACATAGAAATACAAAACATAGAACAACATAGAACACCAGACATAGAATGCCCACCCAAATCACACCCTGACCAAACCAAAACAGAGACATAAAAAAGGATCTCCAAGGTCAGGGCGTGACAGTCCCGTTCAAAGCCCCACGGTGAAATCGTCTCAAAACAAAAAAAGTGATGGCGGAGCACGTGGAGCGTTGAGTAGAATTCAGTGTTTTCACATACAAAAGAGATTAAAACCCTTTCTGTCTTCCCAATGAAAACAAGTTTGAAAATGTAAAACGTATATTTGATGTAATGGAGATGGAGACTTTACGCCATGCTGCCTTGTTGACAACATGGCCGAGAGGTACAGATTACTGTAGGGCTCTCCTCACTCACCACTCTTCCCCTTTTCACGTCACGAGACAATAAACCCGGTGCCCCCGCAGCTCGGCAAAATCAAATCCGTCCCTTGTGTTGACTTTTTTTGGCTAATCTGTGTTGCCAGCTCGGTGACACACATTCATAATCCGATTACACATTAGTGACAGTGAGAGCATAAGCCATTTATACAGGGATTTGATGAGAGTCATGAACACCTGACCACTGATGGGATGAGAACCATTGAACACCTGGCCACTGATCCGATGAGAACCATTGAACACCTGGCCACTGATCCGATGAGAACCATTGAACACCTGGCCACTGACTGGAGCAGATTCATTTATTGAACACATTAAACTGGTAGGCACCCATATACACAATCAAGACAGTCGCCCCCCCCCCCCACGCCCGTATTATAGTAGACAAAACTAACAGTTAAAATACTGTAATAATTATTTACAGTAAATTGCACTGAATCAAAATGTACAAGTTGTAATTTCTCTAGAAGGGAATAAGGCCACTAATGCGTATGGGTGATTGGTCAAGAATAGTGGCACCCACGAGGCAAGGTTGGCTGTCATTTGGGACGCAGCCCTTCAGGTGGAGTGTTGTAGGATATATTGTAATTCTGTCGATTTGGGACGCAGCCTTCAGTGAGTGTTGTAGGATAATACTGAAATTCTGTCATTTGGGACGCATGCCCTACAGTGAGTGTTGTAGGGTAAATAAGCTGTAATTCTGTCATTTGGACGCAAGCCTCAGTGAGGGGAATTATCTGTAATTCTGTCATTTGGGACGCCAGCCCTACAGTGAGTGTTGTAGGATAGATACTGTAATTTCTGTCAATTTGGGGACGGCAGCCGCTCAAAGTGAGTGTTGTAGGATAATACTGTTAATTCTGTCATTTGGGACGCAGCCCTACAGTGAGTGTTGTAGGATAAATACTGTAATTCTGTCATTTGGGAGCAGCCTACAGTGAGTGTTTTAGGATAATACTGGTAATTTCTGTCATTTGGGACGCAAGCCCTTCAGTGAGTGTTGTAGGATAATATTGTAATTCTGTCATTTGGAGCGCAGCCCTACAGTGAGTGTTGTAGGATAATACTGGTAAGTTCTGTCATGGTTGGCGGCAGCCGCTACAGTGAGTGTTGTAGGATAATACTGTAATTCTGTCATTTGGGACGCAGCCTACAGTGATTTTGTTGTAGGATAATACTGTAATTCTGTCATTTGGGACGCAGCCCTATGCAGTGAGTGTTGTAGGATATAGCTGTAGATTTTTTTGTCATTTGGGGACGCAGTACCTTCAGTGAGTGTTGAGGATAATAACTGTAATTCTGTCATTTGGGACGCAGCCCTACAGTGAGTGTTGTAGGATAATACTGTAATTCTGTCATTTGGGACGCAGCCCTACAGTGAGTGTTGTAGGGTAATACTGTAATTCTGTCATTTGGGATGCAGCCCTACAGTGAGTGTTGTAGGATAATACTGTAATTCTGCATTATTGGCTGCCAAAAGGACTTTATTACAGACAGAAATAGTCCACAGTTTCATCAGCTGTCCGGGTGTCTGGTCTCAGACGATTCAGCAGGTGAAGAGTGCCCCATGGTGGCGGTGGGGTTGTGGTATGGGCAGGCATAAACTACGGACAACGAACACAAATACATTTTATCCATGGTAATTTGAGTGCACAGAGATACCGTGATGAGATCCTGTGGCCCATTGTCGTGCCATTCATCCACCACCATCACCTCATGTTTCAGCATGATAATGCACAGCTCCATGTCACAAGGATCTGGACACAATTCCTGAAAGCTGAAAATGTCCCAGTTCTTCCATGGCCTGCATATTCACCCGACATGCCACCCATTGAGCAAGTTTGGGATGCTCTGGATCGACGTGTACGACAGCGTGTTCCAGTTCCCGCCAATATCCAGCAACTTCACACAGCCATTGAAGAGGAGTGGGAAAAAATTTCACAGGCCACCAATCAACAGCCTGATCAACTCTATGTGAAGGAGATGTGTCACGCTGCATGAGGAAAATGGTGGTCACACCAGATACTGACTGGTTTTCTGATCCACACCCCTACCTTTATTTTAAGGTTTCTGTGACCAACAGATGCATATCTGTATTCCCAGTCATGTGAAATCCATAGATTAGAGCCTAAATTATTTATTTAAGTTGAATGATTTCCTGATATGAACTTTAACTCAGTATCTGATTGTGTTTTGCTCCGGTGCACTGCACACACACACACTCACACACAGACACACACACACTCACTCAGGATTAGACAAGATAATCTTCAAGGCCTCTCTCAAGTCTAGCTTTCCTTAAAGTAACTGCCCGGTGTTTCCAGATTTGCATGAAATATGACCTATAATTACTTACAAGAGTTGTTGTAATGTTTGTTTATGTGTCAATTAATCCCATAAGGGAGGGGTTGCAAATTGGTGATTTGAAACTAACATTTCATTAATTCATAAATTCATACAATATGAGGTTAATAATTTTCCTTCCAATTTAATTTTAAATTTTGTTAAAAAGCTGGTTTTGTATTGGAATGGTGTGGGCGGTCCCCCAACGACAGAATGGTGTGGGCAGTCCCCCAACGACAGAATGATGTGGGCGGTCCCCCAACGACAGAATGGTGTGGGCGGTCCCCCAACGACAGAATG
>NW_019946587.1:44225-61549 GCF_002910315.2 Salvelinus sp. IW2-2015
GTGTGGGGCAGTGCGTCCCCGATACAACGATGAACAGAATGTGGGACGGTCCTGGCAATGGACGAGCAGAAATGATATGTAGGCCGACGGTCCCCAACGCGCAGCACCACAAAACTGTCGGAGGGGTTCTCTGGCGCCCAAACGACGAAATGTGTGTGGTGGCGTTGATCCCACCACTATTGAAAGAGAATGTTGGGTTGGGCAAGGTTCATCCACAAATTGACATCATTACGTGGGGGCACACGCAATGTGGTGGGGGCGGCTTTAAGCACAATAGCGACTCAGCAATGTGTTGTGCTCTCGTTTCCACCCAAACTGACAGAATGTGGTGGCCGTCAATCCAACAAAAGAATGAATGTGGGCGGGCGCCCCAACATGTTACAGAATGGTGTGGCGGGCCCTCATATATTCCAGTAGAATGTGGTGGCGGTTGCCCAAACAACGCATGGTTGTGGGTGTCCTCCAACAACAGAATGATATTTGGAGGTCCCCCAAAGCGACAGCAATGAGTGTGGGCGGTCCCAACACAAATGATGTTGGGCGGGTCCCCCTACGACAGAATGGTGTGGGCGTCCCCCAACCAGCAGTAATGGTGTGGCACCGGTCTCCGAATGAGAGCATGTGGTGGGTCCGGTTCACCCAACGAAGAATGAGTGGGTCCGGTCCTGCAATGACAAAGAATGATGTGGGCGTCCTCCCAATGACAGAATGTGTGGCGGTTCAATGACAGAATGGTGTGGGTGTCCCCACCAATGACAGAAGTGTGGGCCGGTCCCCCAATGACAGAAATGGTGTGGGCGGTCCCCAATGACAGTAATGGTGTGGGCGGTTCCCAATGACAAATGGTGTGGGCGGTCCCAATGACAGAATGGTGTGGCGGTCCCCAATGACAGCTAATATGTGTGGGGCGGTCCTTTTTTTGGAATGCAGAATGGATGGCTGGCGGTTCTCTGATTAACACACCAAGTGGATAGCTATGGTGGTGGCGTCCCCCAATGACAGAATGATGGCTCGGGCGGTCCCCCAATGAAGAATGTTGGGCGTCCCACAACGACAGATGGTGGGCGGTCCTCCCAACGACCAGAATGATGGTGGGCGGTCCCCAACGACGAAGTGTGGTGGGCGTCCCCCAATGACAAGACTGGTGTGGGCGGTCCCCCAACGACCAGAGATGATGTGGCGGTCACCCAACGAACAGAATGTGTGGCTGGTCCCCCAATGACAGAATTGAGCTGGGCGTGTCCCAATGACAATGTGGTGGGCGTACACGTTTTCTTTAAAATATTCACGGAGTAGTTGCTAATTGCAGCTCATAGTCTCTAGACGCTATTGGCCAGCTCATCCTACTCAGGATACATAAATTCTAATAGGAAATAGCTTTTTTTTTTTTGTAACGTCTGTTTTTGAGATCCACATTTTTAAGTGTTTTCTTCAATACATGAGTCGGCCATGCAATACGATTATAGGACGAGTCAACACAAATCATTTGATAGGAATTAAGCTACCCGGATCTATATGCAAACTCTGTATAAAAGTTGATTGAGTCACTTACGGATAACATTTAATGCTCTGAGTCCGCTACATTTACAGACCAAATGGAGCAGTCGGTGGACTGTAGTGTTTACTGTGAGGTCGTGAATGTGTCCCTCAAGTCACACAATGAAAGGAGACTCTCTTCTCTATGGATAGACTGGTTGTGTTACAAGATCGAGTATATCGACTTAATCTCCATACAGATGTTGAAGTACACATCTGCATAATTCCGCTCTTATAACTGATAAAGAATTAGAGGTTTTTATTTGAGAAAATGTCAAATCATCACAACGACATAGTGTGTATAGTCTATAAAAACAAAGTGATCTTTTGCAACATTGACACTGACAGCAGATCCCTAAAATCGATAAATATTTCTGGTCGTGGCTCGGGGGGAAAAAATTGTCCCTATTATATCATTTATTTTCTTGACAGCTTCAATTAATATTCCTTCGTCAGCAACAGCACTTCTGTTGTCGTTTGTTGTGTTACGATCCGTTTGAGCCAGTCCTGTGTTGACAGAAGGAGAACATAAGGATGAGAGAGGACAGGACAGGTACCAAAGTACAGAGATGAGAGACAAGGTAGAAAGTAGTTGATGTTAATAGCAACTACCATGTCTTCTTATACAACGAGAAGCATCAAACTGCGTTGTACGAGGACTGTAGAATGCTAAACCCAACCGCGTCACAACCTGAGTAGTTGTACTAACTCTTTACATAACTCAACACGTTGACTTTACTTAGTACGTTCAATCACGGAGGAAATGGAAGCATCAGTGTCTTCAGATCAATTAAATTTTCTCATCTACCATAAAATGTACCGGCTGTCCTCCTCATTCCTCATCTGAAGGATAGGAGGATGTTTAAAGGATAGGAGGCAATTGGAAATTCAAAAGCGTGTAACTGTTTTATGTGTCATACAAAGTTATTTTAACACATAAACTAACACTATGAAATACCAAAAATAAATGTGAACATAGACGAAACCGAGAAACAGTCCGGGTGGTTGGAAACAAAACACACCACGGAACAACACCCACAACAGGTGGAAAAAGGCCTAACCTTAAATATGGTTACTCCATCAGGGACAACAATAACAGTGCTCTGTTGAGAACCATATAGGCCAAACACAGAAATAAGAAAATCATAGAAACACAAACATAGACTGCCACACAATCTTATTCTTGACACCAGCGTCACGACCCGTGACTCACCATAAAACACTAAAATAATCAAGACAAAACAAAGGAAATTACGGATTCGACGAAGGTTGACTCGTTCAAAGACAGCACAAAATGGGCTCTCAACTTTATTTAGTTTTATTATAGCAGTGCACTGTGGGACATTTTGTGATCACACCCAAAAGGGAGCCAAATACCACAGAAATTCAGACTATATCACTAGGGGGGTGGGCGGTCCCCCAATGACAGAATGGTGTGGGCGGTCCCCCAATGACAGAATGATGTGGGCGGTCCTCCAACAACAGAATGATGTGGGCGGTCCCCCAATGACAGAATGTGGTGGGCGGTCCCCCAATGACAGAATGTGGTGGGCGTACACCGTTTCTTTAAAATATTCACCGGAGTAGTTTGCTAATTAGCCAGCTCATAGTCCTCTAGACCGCTGATTGGCCAGCTCATCCTCCTCAGAGATACATAATATTCTATGAGGAAATAGCTTTTTTTTTTTGTAACGGTCTGTTTGAGATCCACATTTTTTAAGTGTTTTTCTTCAATACATGAGTCGGCCACAAATACGATTATAGGACGAGTCAACAATATTTGGATAGGAGTTAACGGAATATGAACTTTATAAAAGTTGATTGTCACTGGACAGTTACTTGTCTGTCCGCACATTTACAGACCAAGGAGCAGTGGTGAAGTACGTGTGACTGTTGAGCGTGCAATGTGTCCCTCAAGTACACAGGAACTTCCCCTAAGACCGATGTGTACAAGATCGATGCAATCTCCCACTTGAGGTTGAATACAAAATGCCATAGTCTCTATAAATGAATAAAGAATTGAGTTTATTGAAAATGTCAAATCATAGACATAGTGTGTACTAGGTCTATAAAAACAAAGTGATCTGTTGACAACATTGACACTGACAGCAGAATCCCCTAAAATACTGAATAAATATTTCTGGTCGGTGGCCTCGGGGGGAAAAAATTGTCCCATTATACATTTATTTTCTTGACATCTTCATTAATATTCCTTCGTCATGCCAACAGCACTTCGTTTGTCGTTTGTTGTGTACGATCCGTTTGAGCCAGTCTGTGTTGACAGAAGGAAGAACATAAGGATGAGAGAGAGACAGAGACAGAGAGACAGAGAGAGAGAGAGAGTAAAATGTAAGTGAGACAATCCAGTCTCCACAAAGACTACTGCCAGATAGATTTAACCCGTCACACCTAGTTGTACTCCTTTACATAACTCAAACGTGGCTTACTTGAAACGTTTCAAACGGAATGAATGCAAGTTCACATGAAATTCTCACAACACTGTAACGGCTGTCCTCCTCATCCTCATCTGAGGAGGAGGAGTTTAAAGGATAGGAGGACCAATGCGCAGCGTAGTAAGTGTCCATAAAGTTTATTTTAAAACATAAACTGAACACTATGAAATACAAAACAATAAATGTGAACATGAACGAAACCGAAACAGTACCGTGTGGCAACAAACACTCACACGGAAACAAACACCCACACAGGTGGAAAAAGGCTACCTAAATATGGTTCTCAATCAGGGACAACAATAAACAGCTGCCTCTGATTGAGAACCATATCAGGCCAAACACAGAAATAGAAAATCATAGAAACACAAACATAGACTGCCCACCCCAACTCACGCCCTGACCATACTAAATAAAGACAAAACAAAGGAAATGAAGGTCAGAACGTGACAAACACAATGTTAATTATAATATTATATTGCTTTTTTCAAGGACCCAAATCAGTCACTGCTCTGGCAACAAAACAAGAAAACCAAAAAAATAAAAGTCAGAACTCGGCCATCATGGAGGAAAGCAGAATATTCACTCTCTCTTTGGCTAGAGATTTCCTGTGGAGGGCGGCTCTGGAAAAACCTGCCACGACCAGTCTGTTCTCCATCTGAAAACGAGACCATATAATCACGATAGGCATGCCAACATAATTCGAAACAAATATATTCTGGTTAATCAAGATCTGAATTAGAATTCTCCGACTCCATACAGAAATAACTGTCTCATATCAGTTACTGACCCTGGCCCGTGTGCCCCATGCTTCACCGTAGGGATGGTGCCAGGTTTCCTCCAGACGTGACGCTTGGCATTCAGGCCAAAGAGTTCAATTTTGGTTTCATCAGACCAGAGAATCTTGTTTCTTCTGGAAGGTTCTCCCATCTCCACAAAGGAACTCTGGAGCTCTGCCAGAGTGACCATCGGGTTCTTGGTCACCTCCCTGACCAAGGCCCTTTTCCCCTGATTGCTCAGTTTGGCCGGGCGGCCAGCTCTAGGAAGAGTCTTGGTGGTTCCAAACTTCTTCCATTTAAGAATGATGGAGGCCACTGTGTTCTTGGGGACCTTCAATGCTGCAGAAATGTTTTGGTACCCTTCCCCAGATCTGTGCCTCGACACAATCCTGTCTCGGAGCTCAAGGGACAATTCCTTCGACCTCATGGCTTGGTTTTTGCTCTGACATGCACTGTCAACTGTGGGACCTTGTATAGACAGGTGTGTGCCTTTCCAAATCATGTCCAATCAATTACATTTACCACAGGTGGACTCTAATCAAGTTGTAGAAACATCTCAAGGATGATCAATGGAAACAGGATGCACCTGAGCTCCATTTCGAGTCTCATAGCAAAGGGTCTGAATACTTATGTAAATAAGGTTTTTCTGTTTGAATAAATTAGCAACATTTCTAAAAATGTGTTTTCACTTTTTCATTATTGGGTATTATGTGTTAGATTGATGCTATTTTTTAAATTTATTTAATCCATTTTATAATAAAGCTGTAACGTAACAAAATGCAGAAAAAGTCAAAGGGTCTGAATACTTTCCCTATACTTTTGGTCCCCTAAAATGGGGGGAGGGACTATGTTCAACAAGTTCACCTGCTATTGGATGAAAAATACCTTCAAATTAAAATTGACAGTCTACACTTTAACCTAATAGCAGTTGCACCCACTAACGCAATCACACACACACACACTCTAAAGTAATTACCGTGTTGAAATATAAATGAACTACAGCCTCTTCATCGTCAGCTGAAGTTGCCACGCACAGATATGAACTATTTAATCACATGACTTATTGATGACAGATCAGATGGAAAAGTCTCATTGTTTTGTCCGAAAGCATCACCGTCAAAATCAATAATTTACAGTTGGTCTTGGGGAGGGGGGTCTGTGCTGGTGCAGGCATTGTGATGTATCTTCATGCTAGCATGACATTGTATTGTATTGTATATTTGTCCCGTGTGGATCAGTGGGTAGAGCATGCCACTTGTCACAATGCCAGGGTTGTGGGTTCGATTCCCAATGGGGGACCAGTGAGAAACATGTATGTGTAACAGTTAAACTTTAGTCCGTCCCCTCGCCCCGGGTGCGAACCAGGGACCCTCTGCACACGTCAACAACAGTCACCCACGAAGCATCGTTACCCATCGCTCCACAAAAGCCGCGGCCCTTTGCAGAGCAAGGGGAACCACTACTTCAAGGTTTCAGAGCGAGTGACGTCACCGACTGAAAGGCTGCTAGCGCGCACCACCGCGAACTAGCTAGCCATTTCACATCGGTTACATATGGACTCACGACTTACATTGTATTGTATGGTATATTGGTCAGTTGGTAGAACATGCTGCTTGTCACAATGCCAGGGTTGTGGGTTCGATTCCCACGGGGGACCAGTGAGAAACATGTATGGACCCACTACTTACAGGTACGTTGCTCTGGATAAGAGCTTCTAAATGACTGTAATGTAACAATCCTCCTTTGTCTGCTCTTCCACCAGCCCCCCATGGTGACTGATACGCAACACAGCCAGTCTCTAGCAACAGACACTGTGCTCTTGTTGTTATGTGAAGAGCAATATGTGAAGTCTCTTCATGGGAGGTGATGGAGTATAGTACACTGCAGCCTTCAACAAATTAACACATTTATCAATTACCAATTTTTTTTCTCCAATTTCTAACATGCACATTGGTCAAAACTGAAGTCACGTTGGTCAAAACTGAAGTCACGTTGGTCAAAACTGAAGTCACGTTGGTCAAAACTGAAGTCACGTTGGTCAAAACTGAAGTCACGTTGGTNGTCACGTTGGTCAAAACTGAAGTCACGTTGGTCAAAACTGAAGTCACGTTGGTCAAAACTGAAGTCACGTTGGTCAAAACTGAAGTCACGTTGGTGAAAACTGAAGTCACGTTGGTGAAAACTGAAGTCACGTTGGTCAAAACTCTTCACACGGTCAGCGAAACAGAAGTGTACGTGGACCAAACTGTGAATCATTTTTCACACAAAAATACATTCAATGACCACATTCTCTGAAATCCATCAACTCTTGTCTCATCACTCCACCAGCTGCTAAACTATATATCTGCAGCAGATGTTTTCAAATGATAAACACACTGTTTCCAAAACTGTTAAAAAACACATTCGAAACAGAATGATGGCAAAATGTCGTGCATTTCTGCAGTGACCAGATTAAAACATGTAGAAAATCTCAGCAGAATATTTAATAATTCCAAAACACAGCCGATTGCAATTTCAGCTGAAAGCCTACCCATGAGTCATGTTTTTAATCTCGTTACCAAACAGACAAAAAGAGGACGGCTTCGGAAATGATTTAGTTTGGAAACATGGATCAAGGAAGACAGGTTGGTGGGGGAAAGAAGACTGGCAGGGAGAGGAGGAATGTGCAGAGGACAACGGAGAGGAAGACCAAGAGCGGTGGTCTCTGACGAGATAAGGGCCACAATTACTGACCATGTGGTAAACCATGGTCTCTCTTTGAGAGGCCGGTTTAAAGGTGCAACCAAATCTGCAGCGTTCAACAGCTGCATCAATAATACGGATTTTCTGGCAAAACAACAGGTGAGCTGAGCATCCTTCAATGATAATTGAACTGCATATTACAGTACTGTACAGTACGAGTGATTATCACATACATGTTGTTTTTGTAATTGTTATTGCAGCCGTGGAATTTCAGGATTTTTTATTTTATTTTTTCAACTTTTTATGTTTCACAAGTATATTACTATATTTAAATAAATATAGAACAAAATTAAGACTAATGAAGCAAATTACTGCAATTTCCGATTCATTCTTGTCACATATACTTTAGTACAGTCTGTCAAGGCTTCAATAAGTGGTGAGAGTCAGGAGCAGAGAGCAGGGTAGTTCCAAAAGACGTGGATTTTTAATATTCCAAATATTAAGGAAGCCGGCGGGCCAACTGAGTTTAAATAGCCCACAATCAAACCTAAACACGAAACAGGTGCAGCAAATCAGACACAACTAAATGAAACAGAAAAGGGGATCGGTGGCAGCTAGTAGGACCGGCGACGACGACCGCCGAGCGCCGCCCGAACAGGAAGAGGCACCATCTTCGGCGGGATCCGTGACACAGTCAATAGAGTTAAAATGTGTTATTCTTATTCTATAATGAAATACTTAAAAAATATATATATTAATTTTTTTGTGTTATTTATTACAAAAAAACACAAGGAAGGGGTAACATTAAAGTATTAGAACATGAAGGACAAACAATACATATAATGAAATACTGATTTATGTGAAAAATCATTCAACCTACAAAGAGAAAAGATCATCATTTATGTAATGCTCGCTGTTGTCAGTGTTTTTCAGGTCGGTGTGTTACGAGAGACAATGTTATGTTTTCTGAGTGAGAAATGTTGCCAGTGTTTTGGTCCAGCGAGCTTATTTTGAGACATGTGTGAAGTGTTTTGGTGGTTTGGTGGTGAGTTTGGGAGGAGAGATGAACGGTTTGGCCCTCTGATGCATGCTGGTAATGCAGACTGTGTGAAGTGTTTTGGTGGTTTGGTGGTGAGTTTGGGAGGAGAGATGAACGGTTTGGCCCTCTGATGCATGCTGGTAATGCAGACTGTGTGAAGAGTTTTGAAAAAGTAGCTTCAGTATTGACCAAAGATTTTTTGGGGGTGGGATTTAAAAAAAAAAAAGTAAAGATTTATCCAATGAAATGTATTTATAACGACTTTTTTTTAAATGTCACCATTTGTCACCAGGTGCTTTGGTGACAGTGTTTTAGAGCGTGTTACGGTAACATGGCAAGGCCCCCAAAAAGGAACAAGTAGATTCCCAGTGACAAAACCCTTCCCTTCCTACAGTGATATAGTCAGCTTGAACGGGATTAGGAAGCTGTTGATTTAGTTCTCAACCTAATGTTTGTTTTCTTGATTAGTCACTCAAACAGCATGTTGTGCTGCTGAAAGCAAAGCCTCCGGGGTTGTGTTTAACCCCCGGGGAGAGACGTACAGTACGCCGTGTGCCTGCCTGCTATAAATACTTCCTGATTGTGACAGTTCACACAGGAAGCAGCTGAGCAGAGGATTTTGACGGTACGTGGTGAACACTGCGTCAATCACGGGGATGTTGCTGCATTAACTCGTACCCACCTACCCAGCCATATTGTCACACATGTCTAATTTATTCTGCTGTGGCATAGTGGCAGGAAAGCACACAGGACTGTATAGTGGCAGGAAAGCACACAGGACTGTATAGTGGCAGGAAAGCACACAGGACTGTATAGTGGCAGGAAGCACACAGGACTGTATAGTGGCCCAGGAAAGCACACAGGACTGTATAGTGGCAGGAAAGCACACAGGCCTGTATAGTGGCAGGAAAAGCACACAGGACTGTATATGTGGCAGGAAAGCACACAGGACTGAATAGTGGCAGGAAAGCACACAGGACTGTATAGTGGCAGGAAAGTACACAGGACTGTATAGTGGCAGGAAAGCACACAGGACTGTATAGTGCAGGAAAGCACACAGGACTGTATCAGTGGCAGGACAGGCACACAGGACTGTATAGTGGCAGGAACAGGACACAGGACTGTATAGTGGCAGGAAAGCACACAGGACTGTATAGTGGCAGGAAAGCACACAGGACTGTATAGTGGAGGCAGGCAACAGGACTGTAAATAGTGGCAAGGCAGGCACACAGGACTGTATAGTGGCAGGCAGACACAGCGACTGTATAGTAAGCAGGCAGACAGGACTGTATAGTGGCACCACAGGACTGTATAGTGGCAGGCAGACACACAGGACTGTATAGTGGAAGGAACACAGGACTGTACTAGTGGCAGACACAAGACTGTATAGTGGCAGGAACACAGGACTGTATAAGTGGCAGGCAGGCACACAGGCTGTATAGTGGCAGGCAGACACACAACGGATGTATAGTGGCAGGCAGACATGACTGTATAGTGGCAGGCAGAACAGGACTGTATAGTGGCAGACACACAGGACTGTAATAGTGGCAGGCAGACAGGACTGTATAGTGGCAGGCAGACAGGACTGTATAGTGGCAGGCAGACAGGACTGTTAGTTGGCAGACACACAGGACTGTATAGTGGCAGGCAGACAGGACTGTATAGTGGCAGGCAGACAGGACTGTATAGTGGCAGGCAGAAGGACTGTATAGTGGCGACACAAGGACTGTATCAGGTGGCAGGCAGACAGGACTGTATAGTGGCAAGACAGCACAGGACTGTATAGTGGCAGGCAGACCCAGGAACTGTATAGTGGCAGACACACAGGACTGTATAGTGGCAGGTACAGACAGGACTGTATAGTGGCAGGCAGACAGGACTGTAAGTGGCAGGCAAGACAGGACTGTATGAGGAGAAATGAAGTGGCAGGCAGACAGATGGTATCGTGCAGGTACACAGTGACTGTAATAGTGGCAGGCAGACAGGACTGTTAGTGGCAGGCAGACAGGACTGTATAGTGGCAGGCAGACCAGGACTGTATAGTGGCAGAACACAGGACTGTATAGTAGCAGGAGACAGGACTGTATAGTGGCAGGCAGACCAGGACTGTATAGTGGCAGTACACAGAACTGTATAGTGGCAGACACACAGGACTGTATATGGCAGACACACAGGACTGTATAGTGGCAGGTCAGAACAGGACTGTATAGTGGCAGGGCAGACAGGAACTGTATAGTGGCCAGGCAGACAGGACTGTATAGTGGCAAGCAGCACAGGACTGTATAGTGGCAGGAGACACACAGGACTGTAATAGTGGCAGGCACACAGGACTGTATAGTGCGGCAGACAGGATCTGTATAGTGGCAGGCAGACAGGACGTTAGGCGGCAACGACTGTATAGTGGCAGGCAGACAGGACTGTATAGTGGCAGACACACAGGACTGTATAAGTGGCAGGCAGACACACAGGACTGTATAGTGGCAGGCAGACACACGACTGTATAGTGGCAGCACACAGGACTGTATAGTGGCAGGCAGACAGGACTGTTATAGTGGCAGGCAGACAAGGACTGTATATGGCAGACACACAGGACTGTATAGTGGCAGACACACAGGACTGTATAGTAGCAGACACACAGGACTGTATAGTGGCAACACACAGGACTGTATACGTGGCAGGTACACAGGACTGTATAGTGGCAGGTACACAGGACTGTATAGTGGCAGGATACACAGGACTGTATATTGGGCAGAACAGACAGGACTGTATAGTGGCAGACACACAGGACTGTATAGTAGCAGACACACAGGAACTGTATAGTGCAGTACACAGGACTGTACTAGTGGCAGACACACAGGACTGTATTAGTGGCCAGACACAACAGGACTTGTATAAGTGGCAGCACACCAGGACTGTATAGTGGCAGGCGACAGGACGTATAGTGGCAGGTACACAGGACTGTATAGTGGCAGGAGACAGGACTGATATAGTGGCAGGCCAGACAGGACTGTATAGTGGCAGGAGACACACAGGACTGTATAGTGGCAGGTACACAGGACTGTATAGGCAGACACACAGGACTGTTATAGTGGCATGGCAGACGACGTATTGCACACAGGACTAGTTAGTGGCAGGATAACACAGGACTGTATAGTGGCAGGCAGACAGGACTGTAATAGTGCAGGTACACAGGACTGTAATGTGGCCAGACACATCAGGAAAATGTTAAGTGGTGGGCAGGCAGACAGGACTGTTAAATTTTGCTAAGGACCCGGACCACTGGCCCTGACAGGCTTGGGCAAGAGAGGACCGGACACTGCTGGCTGGAAGGCCCACCGCTGAGCGGAACAGGACCGAAGCTGAAGGCCGACACATGCTGGAGGCCCTGGCAGGACCAGGACGGTAACACTTGTTTGGAGGCCTGGGCAGAAAGGACCCGGCACTGCTGGGAGGCTCCTGGTAAGACACCGCTCACACTGCTTGAGAGGCCCTGGCAAGACGGACCCGGCACACTGCTGGAGGCCCCGCCTGGGCAGAACAGGAACCGGACACGCTGGAGGCCTGGCAGACAGGACCGGACCAACTGGTTGGAAGCCCTGGCATGAAAGGAAACCGGACACTGCTGGAAGGCCTGGTCAGACGTCCGGACACTGCTGGAGGCCTGGCCCGATGCAGGACCGGCCACTGCCCTTGTGAAGGCCCTGGCAGACGAACGGACAGCTGCTGGGAGGCCTGGCGCGCAATTGCACAGGGGCCGACACTGCTGGAGGCCTGGCAGCGAGTAAAGGCAGATTAAAACAACCGCAGGTAAAAAAGGAAATTAGGGGCCTTGTAAAAGAGGGACATGGCTTAGATGGGAATTTTACGCTTTTTGTAAATGTAACAATCAAAGGTTGATAATTGTTTTGCATTTTTAACTGACCCTTTGACCTACAAACTATTTCCTAAATTACCTAACCTGCCTAACGTTAATTCTCCTAACTGCTTAACGTTAATTCTCCTTAACCTGCTAAACGTTAATTCTCCTAACCTGCCTAACGGTAATTCCTCTAACCTGCTACTTTAAAATCTCCTCCTAAACCTGGCTTCTGGTTAACTCCTCCTAACCACCGCCCTACGTTAATCTTCCCCTAACCTGCCTGGGTTACTCCAACGTACGTTAATTCCTCCTAACCTACGTTGTTTCTCTCCGTTACTTTAATTCTCCTACCTGTACGTTTAAGTTCTCCTACACTGCTAACTGCTTAGCTGTAATTCCCTATGTACTTATCTCCTAACTGCACGTTATCCTAACCTCTGTTAACCCTGCTGCTCGTTTCCCTAACCTGCCTACGTTAATTCCTCCCCCCTAACCCCTGCTGACGTAATTCCTCCTACCTGTTACGTTAATTCTCCTAACCCTCTACGTTCATTCTCCTAACCTGCTACGTTTTAATTTCTCTAACCTGCCTACGTTAGTTCTCCCTATACCCTGCTACGTTAAATTCCCTCCTAACCTTGCTACCGTTATTCCCCTCAACCGTACGTAACTTGCCCCTCTACGTTAATTCCCTAACCTGGCCTACGTTAATTCCCTCAACTGCCACGTTTAATGTCTCCTAACCCTTGCCTCCGTTTTTAGTTTCCCCTAACCTTGCCCCTAACGTAAATTTCCTCCCTAAAACCGGGGCTTACGTTAAATTCCCTCCCTAACCTGCTTACCCGCTTAAATCCTCCCCTAACCTGGTTACGTTAATTCTCTCAACCTGCCCCCTACGTTTAAAAATTTCTCCCTAAACCTGCCTAACGTTAATTCCCTTTCCTTAACCTGCTACGGTTAACTCTTCCCTACCCTTGGCTTTTTAACCGTTTAAATTCTCTAACCTGCCTACGTTTAAGTTTTCTCCTACCCCCTAAGTTATTTCCCCCCCTTTCCTAACCCCGCTAACGTTAATTCTTACTAATCCTGCTTACGTTCAAGTTCTCCCTACCCGCTACTTAAATTTTCTCCTAACCTGCCTTAAACGTAGTTTCTCCCCTAACCTGTTAAACGTTTAATTCTCCTAACCTGCTACTTTTAAATTCTCCCCTACCGCTACGTTTAGAATTCTCCTAAACTGCTTAAACGTTTAATTCTCCTAACCGCTACGGTTAATTCTCCTAAACCTGCTAACGTTAAAATTCCCTCCCTAAGCTCGCTACGTTTAAATTCTTCCCCCTAACCCCGCCTACGTTAATTCTCCCCCTAACCCGCTTACGTTAATCCCTTCCTAAACCTGCCTAAAACCTTAATTCCTCCCTAAACCTGCTGTTACGTTTAATTCCCCCTCCCTAACCCGCTGGCCCCGTTAATTTCCTTCCAAACCTGCCTTGAATGAACTCCATCAATAGACACGTCAAGCTAACCAGGCAACAAAGTGAACATCAACCTTGCGACACTTAACCACACGAGCCTGCAGTTCCAGTTTTCAGAATATAAAAAACATGTAATTGGGGGGACAAATTTATTTCGCTCCTAAATCCTATAAAAATTCTGGTAAATAAATATTGGGGAAAATGAGCAAGTTGAGTCCTAAAACTGCTTTTGGAGTAACCCCTGACTGTTAACTGTTCCACCGTTCAAAAAATATTGACGCAAAGAGTAAAAGAATAAAGAGGGGGAGAAAAAGTCTGTCCCCAATAATCCAAGCACCGCCTGCTTAACAACACTGGGTCCCAACAAAACAAGGTTCCCTACAGGCCCTGGTTTTTTTGTCCCCACAACTGGATGAAAAATCCCCCAGTTACCCCAAATGGGGGTCTTTAGTGGGCCAAAAAAGAGGGGGACCTTAGGAAAAAAATTGCCATTGGCCCTTCAGACAGGGCCAGCCAACGGCTGCCTTGAAATGTAGAACAGAGAGGAGAAATCATCAATAAACATGCCCTTTTGTCAAAATTCCTTCTGGCCTCAAAAGGTAGAGGAAATTGGGACCTTTCATCCACTTCCTTGGTTTTTATGAAGAGCGTTTGAAACCCGTGGTTTTGAAAAGCCAGGAACCCCTTGGGTTTTTCTGTTTTTTAAAAAACGACAAAGCCAGCATTAATTTTACCAGCAATACACACACCACCTAACACTGCAACTCTAACATACCACACCAACACAACACACACAGCCTCATTCACCATGCCCATACACCACAAACAATCACACACTAAACCACGTGGCCAACTCCCCTAAACACACACACACCAAAACACCAACACACACACAACACTAACACGTGGCACCTCTACCACACACACACACAAGCCATTCACCCATGCCATAACCCACAACACAACACACCACACCACACACCACCACACACACACACACCACACACACAATCACAACACCACACACAACACACACCAAACACAGTGATGTGGTTGTTTGTGTAAATTTTTATAATTTTGGTAAATGTTGTTCATGAATGTATTGGTGTTATTGAGAAATGTAAACCGTTGTTTTGGGTTGATGTCCCCCCCCCTGGTTTTGGGACTTCCAGGGAAACTAGCCTTGGCTGCTTAAAGGGGATTCCCGAATTATCTAACAGTTTCTGGACCTAAAAAAGCTTTTTGTATCCCCATCTAAGTTTCCCAACCCCCTGTCAGAAGCCCAGGCCAGAATTCATGTTTTTATCCAAGAATTCCCCCCCTTAAAACTGTAATAGCCCCTGACTGTTCCAGGTAATCATTAAGTAGTTTTAACTATTAAAAGTCAACAAGAATGTTGGTGGAACGGGAGGACGGTTTTCCAAAACTAAAGACCTGGAAGGACTTAAATGAAAACCCACGGTGTTTTTTTGGAATACCAATTCCATTTCCAGAAACAAATCCACAATATAGCCCTTCCCTCCCTCAATTTAATAATCTGTTTTTTTGGGGAATGGGACAGCATTTTTTCCAACGTTCCGGTTGAAAAGCGGTGCCCCCCAAAGAAAAGGTAAACCCCTGCCCTTACTCCCCAGGCCCCCAGAAAAGCCTTTAATATAATGCCCCTATTATTAGTAATAGTATTTGGAAAATAGAAAAAAAAACCTCTGAAGTTTTTAAACTGGGTTTGGAAATGAATGTCTTGTTGAAGGTTAACAGAAAACTCAAATATGGCAGGCAGGCAAAAACCTGAGAAAAAAATCCACCAGGAGTTTTGGGGAAATCTTGGAAAAAAAGGTTTTTGGTTAGTTTTTTTTCCAACTCATTGCCCTATCGACTATAACCAGTTCCCTCCCTTTATGGGGTTTTTATATTGCCACTTCCCCTAAGGCCCCTTCCCGCTAGATAATCACAAGTCCCCCTTTTTAAACGAAACCCCTTGTTTTGATGCTTCCTACTTGTGAAAGGGGAAATGGGAAGCTTGAAATGAGTCAGGGGTTCCCTGGCAGAGCGGCCCAGAAGAATGAATCAACGCGGACCGTGAGAACGACCCTTGCGTTTCATCGGGCAATTTCTAAAGAACAAAGGAATCTCCGGTTGGAACATTAAAAAATTGAAAGATTAAATGTTAAAAACACCTAAAGAATTGAGGGGAAATTCTATACAATGTTTGGACCAAATGTTTTTCTTACCGAACTGGGTAAATTAACTTTTTTTTTGGGAAAAACTTTTTTTTCTTTCCGTCTGAAACTTTTTGCCCCTGGACCCTTGCCCGCGGCCTCCATGAGTTTGGGGATTTTGTTTTACCCAAAACGAGCCTTAAAAAGGGAAGGTAAATTTTGGGAACAATAAAAATTATGACTTTTTTAATCCAAAACAAAACAACAATTATTGGTTGGGGAACTGGGAATTCCGGGAGTGATTCTGAAATGAAGAAATCAATCAAAAGGGGTAAAAGTGGTATAGTATAAACGCTAATTTCCTGACTTTTTACGACTCCCCCACAACAATGGGCGGGTTATCTGTTTTGGTGGGCCTTTGAGCGCTTGTCTTCAGATTTAATTGCATGGTTTTTTTCCTTTTTTTTTTCCATAAAAGCTTTTTTTTTTAAATCTTTGAACACAGCTGTGGGGTTTTGCCATTAAAAAGGGAAAGTAATATCTTTAAATTTTCCTGGTGTGGTAAATACTTGTAAATCTTTATCCAAATTTAATGATGCAGTTATTTCCTTGGTAATTTGATGTGGCTTTCTCCTGCAAAACAACCGGATGATTTTCCGAGCACATAACAATTAAACTGAACATAAAAGCACCAAATGTTAAACTTGAGATTTTTTTTGGATATAAATATGAAAAAACTTTTAAATCCGAACAAAAACATACATGTTATTTGTGGTAACAATGAAAAGTTCAAGGTTTAGTTCCAAAAGGTTAGTGATCAATTTTAAAATCTCTATTTTCTGGTTTTTTGTTGCCTCCTCCCTCTTTTGTGGGCCTGGGAAAAAAATGTCCTTGTGTGTGTTTTTTGTGAACTAAAGGCTTCTGACCTAAAAATAACAATTGGTGGGTGGCTTTTTGCCCTGTAAAGCCTTTTTGGAAAATTCGGACACAATGGGTAGAATTTAACAAGAAAGTTAACCTTTTTAATTCGATGTATTGCACTTGGTTGGAAATGTATGAAAGTTAAACATATTTTCAACAACCAAAAAAATGGGTATTTTCCACGCTCTGTCCCTTTTCAAAGCCGGAAATGGTTTTTTTTTTAAAAAGGTGTTTTTAGTTGTAAGATAAGGTGCCACCGGCCCCTTCCTTGTTAAGGTTGCCAGTTTTGGGTTACGATTCCCCCTGGTCCTAAGAAGTGGAGAAAGCACAATGATAATGAACTCTCAGTTTAATGAAAATCTATAATTTTGGTTTATCGGTGTGAGGGGAACCCCGTGCTAGTCCCCTTTGTGAATTGATGGTA
>NW_019946588.1:0-12995 GCF_002910315.2 Salvelinus sp. IW2-2015
TCAACCTCCACACTCCACACAGTGTAAATGTATACATCAACCTCCACACTGTTAAATGATATTGCATCAACTCCCACTGAATGTAGCATCAGTCACACGGGTAAATGATATGCATCAACCTCCACATTTGGGTAAATGATATCGCATCAAACCTCGTCCACACTGGGTAAATATATGCATCAACCTCCACACAAGGAATGAATATGCATCAACATCCACGATTCGGTAACATGATATGCATCAACCTCCACACTGTGGTAAGATTATATTGCATGTCAGAACCTACCACACTCGGTAAATGGTATGCATCAACCTTCCCACTGGTAAATATAGTATGCATCAACCTCCACCACTCGGTAAGATGATATGTACCGAATTATCTAACCTCCACACTCAGCTAAATGATTATGCATCAACCTCCACACTGGTAAATATATGCATCAACTCCACACTGGGTAAATGATAGCATGCAAACCCCCAACACTGGGTAAATGATATGCATCAACATCCACACTGGGTAAATGATATGCATCAACCTCCACACTGGTAAATGATATGCATCAACCTCCACACTCCGTTAAATGATATGCATCAACCTCCACACTTCATACACTGGGTCAAATTCATATGCATCAACCTCCACACTCTACATTGGGTAAATTATATACATCAACATCCACACTCTACACTGTTGAAATTATTACATAACATACTCACACTGGGTAAATTATAGACGATCAACAACACAACCTACCACTGGGTAAATATATTAGCATCAACCTTCCACACTGTGTAAATTAATATGCATCAACCTCCACATGTAAATTATTGATCAACTCCACATGGAATATTATACAACAACCTCCACACGTCCAACTGTATAAATTATATACATCAACCTCCACACTGTGGTAAATGTTATAAACAACCTCCACATCCACACTGTGTAAAGTAATTACAATCAACCTCCACCACGGGTAAATGGGTATACAACAATCAACTCCAATGTATGAATTATATACAACAACCTCCACACTGGGTAAATTATATACAACAACTCTCCACACTGGGTAATTGATCCAACAACTCACCGTCCACACTGTAGAATATATCATCAACATCCACACTGTGTAAATGGTATACACAACCTCCACACTCCACACTGTTAAATTAATAACATCAACTCCAACGGGTAAATGATATGCATTCAACCAACTCCACACTGTGTAAAATAATAACTTCAACCTCCACACTGGTAATTATATGCATCAACCTCCACACTGGGTAAATGATATGCATCAACCTCACTACACTGGGTAAATTATCATCACCTCCCCTCTACACTGTAATATATATATGTCAACCCTCACACTTGTAAACATTATACATCAACCTCCACACTGTGTAAATTCTATGCATCACACTCCACAACTGTGTAAATTATATGCATCAACCTCCACACTCCACACTGTGTAAATTCTATGCATCACACTCCACACTGGTAAATATAAACTTCAACCTCACACTTGGTAAATTATATACATCAAATTCCACACCTACACTGGGTAAATGATATGCATCAACCTCCACATTGGGTAATTATTTCATCAACCTCCACACTCCACACTGGGTAAATGATATACATCAACCGCCATGACAACATATTATCCATGGTCTTTTCCTGTCTGTTATATTCTCACTGGACAGAGCCTTGTAATCACCTGAAACTACTGTATGTGAAGACAACTATTCTTGTGTGCTGCCTACAAGTTCTAGGGTTAGATCTCCTGTTCTATTCATATACATGCTTTTACACCACGTAGGCAAATGTTGTGTGTGTGGTGGTTGTGTGTGTGTGTGTTGTGTTGTGTGTGTGTTGTGGTGTGTGTGTGTGTTGTGTTGTGTGTGTGTGTGTTGTGTGTGTGTGTGTGGTGTGTGTGGGGTGTGTTGTGTGTGTGTGTGTGTGTGTGTGTTTCAGCCTGATACCCTGCGTCATACATGCTCTGTCAGGCTGGGCCAGTGATAGACGCCCCAGCATGTCTCTTGTTAGGTCAGTTCTAGTACAGACTTGTTATTTTCACTCAAATGGGGATGTCAAAATACAATCAGTCTCATGGCAGACAAAGGCATGTTATGCTGTTGTGTATTAGTGTTAAACCATCTATAGGTCTAGTAGGATACTTTGTCACCTGGAGAAGAAAGGAATCACAATCGGGATCATCTACCTATTGGTGTTTGGTGTTTAAGGTTGAAAAAGAGGTTAAGAGGTTTTAAGAGGTTTTAATAAGAGGTTCTTAAGAGGTTTTTATACACGGTTTTTAAGAGGTTTTTATAAGAGGTTTTTAAGAGYTTTTTATAAGAGGTTTTAAGAGGTTTTATAGGATGTTTTATAGGATGTTTTTAAGAGGTTTTTATAAGAGGTTTTTAAGAGGTTTTTAAGAGGTTTTTATAAGAGATTTTATAAGAGGTTTTTATAAGAGGTTTTTATAAGAGGTTTTAAGAGGTTTTATAAGAGGTGCTGAAGAGTTTTTTATAAGAGTTTTTTAAGAGTTTTTTAAGAGGTTTTTATAAGAGGTTTTTATAAGAGGTTTTTAAGAGGTTTTTATACGAGGTTTTAAAAATCCCATGACGTAGAGTAAGACATTGTTGGTAGAATAGATAATATAATAATTCATATAATTCACCAATAGTTCAACATGGTAGTCCAACAACTATTGCTACCAGGTTTTAAATTACAGCTGGCCTGGTACATTGTTCGCTGCCTCCAGCTATTCGAGATGCACCGTTTCAGTTTCAATCACTCAATATTTGGGACAGAAATAGACAAATGTAACGAAGGCTGTGAATGTCATATACAATCAAACTAGACAGGGCTGTCATCACAAGTCAGTCTTAACGTGGCTAATGGGCTAGCTTATCTATTTATGTAGATGTTTATTTAGCAAGCTACAAARACGGAGCCAAACGTTAGCTAGCTAGCTGCTGGGAGGATGTCATGTCAATGGACAAGTGGGTGAGTAGACTACTTTTTCCCCCCATATTGTTTTCCGGTGGCTACAACTAGAGATGCAGGTTTCATTTGGTCATTTGAATCTCTTTGCTAACTAGGGAGCTATGCTGAACTTGAACGACTGTTATCCACAGTTAGCAAATGGGCGGGCAGGCAGGCAAGTTCCCACTCAGTTGTCAAAACGTGGGTTGGGACAAGTATGCTTTGTCAGGCAAGCTGCAGAAGAACTAGCAGGCTACTATTCCCCATCTCTATCAGTGCAATTTTGAAGGCCACCTATCTGAAAAGTTTGAGAGAGTTTATCTAATGTTCCCTCATTAGATTTGAGCTCATCTTGCTCCTGCTAACATTAGTTGTTGAMGTTGTTGTTATTGTTGTTGARGTGCATAGCCAACAAAGAGATATACATGATCGTGGTTGTTTGATCAATAGGACTGTAAACCTTTCAAATGCAAGACGACTCCCGTGGTGTTTACATATTTACAGAACTGGAATTTTGACAAATGCCTCACTCTATCTCATTCCCAAACATTCTATGAAAGTATAWATGTGAAAATGACTATATCTAGGTGCTCGCTTGTGAGAAAATTTAAAAGAAGGAGTATGTGAACAGATTTMATTAAGATTTCATGTTGCTTAAACCCTGTCAGTTCCACTTAAAGGTCCAACGCAGATGTTTTTATCTCAATATCAAATCCTTTCTTAGTAGCAATTAAGTACCTTACCGTGATTGTTTTCAATTAAAATAAATAAACAAAAATAGCTTCTTAGCAAAGAATTTTGTTAGAACTGTCTGGGAGTGATCAGAGTGGGGTGGGAAAAACTGAAAACTAGTTGTTATTGGCAGAAAGGTTTGGAACTCTCTTTCTTATTGGTCTATTAACTAATGTACTGCGTGGTGATGTCACCAGGCAGGCCAAAACTACATRCCACCAAAACAGGCTGATATTTCAAACAGTTTRAAACAGCTCTTACACTAAAAGGACATTATCATCATTTTCACAAATTCACAGTATTATTCCATCCTCATAGTGTTTAAATATATATAAAATACAAGAAAATTACYTTTTTGACTGCACTGGACCTTTAACTTTTACCAACTTAATGGTGTATAGTCATTTTGCCTTATTCAGCGTCCTCAAATACCCCCTTTCCAATGAAACAGACATCACCGAAACCAAAGGAGTTGCACCACCTAAATCTGATACAGTGAACCAAGATGAGTTTAGTTTCTACAGTTACTGGTCACATAGCAACAGCCAACAACTTGGGGATATTTAACGTTTTGGCCAACCAATCGACAGAGGCTGTATAATCATGGTASATATGTGTGGTATTTATACAATATTTTGATTTTAATGATGCATTGTCACATACTAATTACAGCACAGTACCAATTACACCTTGCTAAAAGCTTTCCCCTGTCACCGTTTCCCTGACTGACCTGCCTCTCTTTGTCACAGAATGTCTAAGCTAAGTGACTCCAGAAAGGTAGGTGACTCAAGAAAAACACGGGGGGTCCATCGTTTCAAAGAAAAGAGAATGCCTGCTCCTGCTTGTATCACTTATTTGATTAAATCTTACATGCCAGCCTCTTGTCCTTCCTCAGATCTTTTGTATTCACAGCCTTGGGTCCGTTGATGGAATGGCTTTCAGAGATTGGTGACCACAGGTTGGTTGATGTTATTCACACTGTCTTTTAGCATACGCTTAAATCCTAAGCAACTCACAGCGCTGTGAGTGAACCCATTTTATTATGTGACCCCAATGGGAWTCGAACCCAATACCCTGCCGTTGCAAGCGCTAAGCCCTTATCAACTGTGCCACAAAGGACCATCCTAATGATGAGCAACCCCTGATAGGAGTGCTACATTTAGACCCATTGACTGTATGTGTTGCTTTAGACTCCTGCTAACACCACACAACAACAAAGAGCGAACAGATTGTCACCGTCAGCCAATAACAACACAAGCACAAGCATGCCGACAACACAACACCCACACACACAACACACAACACACACAACACAACACACACACACACACAACAACACACCACTACCACACACACACACACAACACACACACACACACACAACCACCACAACACACACACACACATACAACACACAGATACATAGATACACACACAACACCACACACAAGATACACAAAAAAACCACACAGCTTCACACACTCACACTACGTCAGAATATAAGTTCATCTCATGTTCTCAATTTTCAAAGTGTTTGGTTACTTCTCTATCATTAGGTTAAGTTTAGTCATTAACTTCTAATTCTTGAGGTTGGGCATTATCTCTCTCTCATTCTTAAGGTTGGGCATTATCTCCTCATTCTTAAGGTTGGGCATTATCTCCTCATTCTTAGGTTGGTTATCTCCTCATTTAAGGTTGGGCATTATCTCCTCATTCTTAAGGTTGGGCATTATCTCCTCATTCTTAAGGTTGGGCATTATCCCTCATATTCTTAAGGTTGGCATTAACTCCAAATGGTTAAGGTAAGAGTTAAGGTTTTGGGATAAGCTTAAAACAAAAATATCAAAAACAAATTTCCACCGCTGTGTTCGACCATTCAACCTTTGAAACCAGAGGCAGATGTTTACGCCCATCTGACATCCCATCCACAACGCCTTCACAAAGGTAACAGCACACACTGTTGCCCTAGTGGTCGGTTTCACATCATCTCCGACGTCCTCACTGTTGCCCTGTGTGGTCGGTTTCCACATCATCTCCCGACGGCCTCTACTGTGCCCTAGTGGTCGTTTCCACATCATCTCCCGACATCCTTCACTGTTGCCCCTAGTGGCGGTTTCCACATCATCTCCCGACATTCTCACTGTTGCCCCTAGTGGTCGGTTTCACACATCTCTCCGACAGTCCTCACTGTTGCCCCTAGTGGTCGGTTTCCACATCTCCCGACGTCCTCTACTGTGCCCCTAGTGGTCGGTTTCCACATCATCTCCCGATCCCTCACTGTTGCCCCTAGTGTCGGTTTCCACATCATCTCCCGACGTCCTCACTGTTGCCCCTAGTGGTCGGTTTCCACATCTCCCGACGTCCTCATGTTGCCCCTAGTGGTCGGTTTCCACATCATTCCGACGGCCTCACTGTTGCCCCTAGTGGTCGTTTCCACATCATCTCCCGACGGCCTCACTGTTGCCCCTAGTGGTCGGTTTCCACATCTCCCGACGTCTCACTGTTGCCCCTAGTGGTCGGTTCCACATCTCCCGATGTCTCACTGTTGCCCCTAGTGGTCAGTTTTCCACATCTCTCCCGACGTCCTCACTGTTGCCCTAGTGGTCAGTTTCCACATCATCTCCCGACGTCCTCACTGTTGCCCCTAGTGGTCGGTTTCCACATCATCTCCCGACGTCCTCACTGTTGCCCCTAGTGGTCGGTTTCCACATCATCTCCTGACGTCCTCACTGTTGCCCCTAGTGCCGGTTTCCACATCATCTCCGACGGCCTCACTGTTGCCCCTAGTGTTCGGTTTCCACATCATCTCCCGCGCTCCTCACTGTTGCCCCTTGTGGTCGGTTTCCACATCATCTCCTGACGTCCTCACTGTTGCCCCTAGTGGTCGGTTTCCACATCATCTCCCGACGTCCTCACTGTTGCCCCTAGTGGTCGGTTCCACATCATCTCCCGACGTCCCTACTGTTGCCCCTAGTGGTCGGTTTCCACATCATCTCCCGACGTCTCACTGTTGCCCCTAGTGTTCTGTTTCCATCATCTCCTGACGTTCTCACTGTTGCCCCTAGTGGTCTGTTTCCACATCATCTCCTGACGTCCTCACTGTTGCCCCTAGTGTTCTGTTTCCACATCATCTCCTGACGTTCTCACTGTTGCCCCTAGTGTTTGTTCCACATCATCTCCTGACGTCCTCACTGTTGCCCCTAGTGGTAGGTTTCCACATCATCTCCCGACGTCCTCACTGTTGCCCTAGTGGCGGTTTCCACATCATCTCCTGACGTCCTCACTGTTGCCCCTAGTGGTGGTTTCCACATCATCTCCCGACGTCCTCAGACATGGATTGACGTCGAATACGGATTTGTATCAGGGGTGACCTGCCTGCACAAACAAACACACACACACACACACATACGCACACACACACTGGGGCGCCTATCACTGGCCCAGCCTAACGCAGCTTGATGACAAAGTGTATCAGGCTGACACACACACACATCATTTTTTTTATTTAACCTTTATTTAACGAGGCAATCAGTTAAGAACAAATCTTATTTACAATGACGTCCTACCAAAAGGCATCCTGAGGGACGTGGCATTAAAAATAAAAATATGGAAAACACATCACGACAAGAGAGACAACACACTACATAAAGAGATCCTATGACAACAACATAGGCACAGCAAACAACACGCACACATGGAACACAACATGAGAACAACAGGGTAGCAAAACAACATGGCAGCACACAGTAGCAGAACAAACATGGTTGGACACAGACAACAGCACAAGACAAGAAGGTAGAGACAACAATACATCACGCAAAGCAGCCACAACTGTCAGTAAGAGTGTCCATGATTGAGTCTTTGATTGAAAAGATTGAGATACATGTACGCACGCATGCATGCTTTTTAGCACGGAGGCGAGTTTGGTGTTGTGTGTCGTGTGTTCTGTGTCTGCTGTGGTGTGGGTGTTGCTGTGTGTTCTGATACCCTGCGTCACCCCCTGCTCCGTCAGGCTGGGCAGATTGCCACCCCAGCATGTCTCTTGTTAGATCAATTCCAATGGATCGTTACCAATAAAACGCCACATACGGTGCAGAGAGTTCCATTTGAGGCCCCCAGCTCCGCTAAAACCATTGACAACTGCTGTTTTCAAGGTTTGTTAAATAAATGTTAGAACTAATGGTTTTAATACCATCACTTCTGAAGAGGATAGTCAGAACTACACATCTCCGATTGTTCCACATTTAAGCATGAAGTCGGAATATATCATACACTTTAGCCAAATACATTTAAACTCAGTTTTTCACAATTCCTGACATTTAATCAAAGAAAAACTTCCCTGTTTTAGGTCAGTTAGGACCTCCACTTTATTTTAAGAATGTGAAATGTCAGAATAATAGTAGAGAGAATTATTTATTTCAGCTTTTATTTCTTTCATCACATTCCCAGTGGGTCAGAAGTTTACATACACTCAATTAGTATTTGGTAGCATTGTCTTTACGTTGTTTAACTTGGGTCAAACATTTCGGGTAGCCTTCCACAAGCTTCCCACAATAAATTGGGGTGAATTCTGGCGCATTCCTCCTGACAGAGCTGGTGTAACTGAGTCAGGTTTGTAGGCCCTTGCTCGCACATGCTTTTCGTTCTGCCCACAAATGTTCTATGGGATTGAGGTCAGGGCTTTGTGATGGCCACCAATATCTTGACTTGTTGTTCTTAAGCCATTTTGCCACAACTTTGGAAGTATGCTTGGGTCATTGTCCATTTGGAAGACCCATTTTCGACCAAGCTTTAACTTCGACTACGATGTCTTGAGATGTTGCTATATATCACATAATTTTACTTCCTCATGATGCCATCTATTTTGTGAAGTGCACCATCCCTCTGCAGCAAAGCACCCTCACAACACG
This sequence comes from Salvelinus sp. IW2-2015, assembly GCF_002910315.2. Taxonomy (NCBI): domain Eukaryota; kingdom Metazoa; phylum Chordata; class Actinopteri; order Salmoniformes; family Salmonidae; genus Salvelinus; species Salvelinus sp. IW2-2015. The sequence continues at coordinate 8,635 of NW_019946588.1, forward strand.
ATAGCACGTACCCCGTGCTTTACGGTTGGGATGGTGTTCTTCGGCCAAACTCCCCCTTTTCCTCCAAACATAATGATGGTCATATGGCCAAACAGTTATATTTTTGTTTCATCAGACCAGAGGACATTTCTCCAAAAAGTACAGTCTTGGGAGTTGCAACCATAGTCCGGCTTTTTTATGGCGGTTTTGGAGCAGTGGCTTATTCCTTACTCATGCGGCCTTTCAGGTTATGTTGATATAGGACTCGTTTTAATGTGGATAAGATACTTTTGTACCCGTTTCCTCCACATCTTCACAAGGTATTTTGCTGTTGTTCTGGGATTTTTAACTTTTCGCACCAAAGTCCGTCTGTTCCCTGAGCGGTATGAAGGCTGCGTGGCCCATGGTGTTTATACTTGCGTACTATTGTTTGTACAGATGAAGTGGTACCTTCAGCCGTTTGTAAATTGCTCCCAAGGATGAACCAGCGAACAACACTATTTTTTCTGGAGGTCTTGGCTGATTTCTTTAGATTTTCCCATGATGTCAAGCAAAGAGGCACTGAGTTTGAAGGTAGACCTTGAAAACACCACAGGTACACCTCCAATTGACTCAAATGATGTCAAATTAGCCCATCAGAAGCTTCTAAGGCCATGACATTGTTTTCTGGAATTTTCCAAGCTGTTTAAAGGCACAGTCCACTTAGTGTATGTAAACTTCTGACCCACTGGAATGTGAAATAATCTGTCTGTTAAACAATTGTTAAAAAAATTACTTGTGTCATGCATAAAGTAGATGTACTAACTGACTTGGTTTGTTATCAAGAAATGTGTGGAGTGGTTGAAAAATGAGTTTTAATGACTCCAACCTAAGTGTATGTACACTTCCGACTTCAACTGTAGCTCTGTCATACCAGCAAGTCACTGAATGTTTTTCATAATCAGTAAACATCAATTGATCATGTAATTTCAGATARGTGAGGGTAGCCTATCCATTTTGGCATGTAGCTATGTAAACAACGTGTATTTCACCAGGTACTGTAAGTTGACTGAGAACACATTCTCATTTACAACAACGACCTGGGGAATAGTTACAGGGGAGATGGGATGAATGAGCCAATTGGAAGCTGGGGATGATTAGGTGGCCATGATAGTATGAGGGCCAGATTGGGAATTTAGCCAGGACACCGAGGTTAACACCTCTAGTCTTACGATACACTGTACACTGTACACTGAGTATACAAAACATTATGAACACCTTCTCTTTCCATGACATATACTGACCAGGTGAATCCAGGTGAAATCTGTGATCTATTATTGATGTCACTTGTTAAATCCACTTCAATCAGTGTAGATGAAGGGGAGGASACGGGTTAAAGAAGGATTAAGCCTTGAGACATTTCAGACATGAATTGTGTTTGTGTGCCATTCAGAGGGTGAATTGAACAGGGCTTTGAACAGGGTAGGTGSCAGGCGTTTTGTTTCATGAACTGCAACGCTGCTGGGTTTTTCATGTTCAACAGTTTACAAGAATCAAGAATGGCCCACCACCCAAAGGACATCCAGCCAACTTGACACAGCTGTGGGAAGTACTGGAGTCCACATGGGCCAACATCCCTGTGGAATGCTTTCGACATCTTGTAGAGTCCATGCCCAGACGAATTTAGGCTGTTCTTAGGGCAAAAGGTGGGGGTTCAACTCAATATTAGGAAYATGATCCTAATGTTTTGTACACTCAGTGTAGATGGCAAGCAAATTAAACAATATTTAGCTAGCTAGCAAATCTGACATGATCCATCAATCAATGTAGCCTATCATGTCTGTCAGCATCAACTGTAATTAAACACTGTTAAAAACAATGTTGAAAAGGGGATAATGTTAGCTAACTTCGCTAGGTAAGCCTACATTGGTTGGAGAAAAAAGTACATTAAGTCTWCTTACCAATATGTTTAGCCAACTGTACAAAGTTTCTACCMGTGGCTCACAAAGTAAGCATTATCAGCTGACGGTACATTGGTCCTTTGCGCCCTTCTGCTGCCTGACAGGCGGAGCCCACAAAGGTAGGCAAAATATCCTAAACCACTCATACTTGTCAGGTATACATCATTTTTATTTTATATCACTGAAATATCTAATTAATGGTGATCTGAATAGACATTGAAACCAGTAGATAGTGATAGCGCTGATGTCATCCACGTATTTCTATGGAAAAATCCCGTTAGCGATTAAAGCCGGAAGTATTTGAATTAGAAGCACGCCATATTGGTGAACAGGGKAAAATGGATAAGGATAATGGTGAAAGTGGCTAGCAAAGGATCATGGTTGATGTAGTCTTTTTCATCCTACCAGAGAGTCAACGAAAGACATTAAAGCCATCATCTTATTACTACTTGTCATTAAAACTCGAACAAATTAAGTTAGCTAAATTGATCAGAAATGGACATAACCTGCAAAATCCTACAGTAACCTYATGCTAGTCTACTGTTAAACCTTTGCAGCAGAAGGTTAATTTGAAGGCTCAGCGTTACCTAGAACCTAGCCAGGTCAACATTGGAAAACAAAATGGACAGCATATATTAACTATGAGAATCAGAATTACAACTGATTTACCAGAACAAAATGAAGATTAGACTCTTCTGTCTCTTATACACATCTAGATGTGTATAAGAGACAGGCATATATTAACTATGAGAATCAGAATTACAACTGATTTACCAGAACAAAATGAAGATTAGACTCTTTGGATTGACGATTAGTTCAGTTGAATACAGAACATGGCGGCGTGGTGACTCTATGTGTCAACCCCCAACCTGGCGTTGCAAGCGCCATGCTCTACCAACTGAGCCACACGGACAGTGTGGCTACAGATATGCGATGTAGTTTGGAATTCAACATACCCTCAGATATACGATGTAGTTTGGAATTCAACATACTCAGATATACGATGTAGTTTGGTATTCAACATACCCTCAGATATACGATGTAGTTTGGTATTCAACATACCCTCAGATATATGATGTAGTTTGGAATTCAACATACCCTCAGATATACGATGTAGTTTGGAATTCAACATAACCTCAGACATACGATGTAGTTTGGAATTCAACATTACCCTCAGATATACGATGTAGTTTGGAATTCAACATACCTCAGATATACGATGTAGTTTGGAATTCAACATACCCTCAGATATACGATGTAGTTTGGAATTCAACTACCCTCAGATATAGATGTAGTTTGGAATTCAACATACCCTCAGATATACGATGTAGTTTGGAATTCAACATACCCTCAGATATACGATGTAGTTTGGAATTCAACATACCCTCAGATATACGATGTAGTTTGGAATTAACATACCTCAGATATACGATGTGTTTGAATTCACATACCCTCAGATATACGATGTAGTTTGGAATCAACATACCCTCAGATATACGTGTAGTTTGGTATTCAACATACACCCTCAGATATACGATGTAGTTTGGAATTCAACTAAACCTCAGATATACGATGTAGTTTGGAATTCAACATACCCTCAGATATACGATGTAGTTTGGTATTCAACATACCCTCAGATATACGATGTAGTTTGGTATTCAACATACTCTCAGATATATAGATGTAGTTTGGAATCAACATACCCTCAGATATACGATGTAGTTTGGAATTCAAAATATATTCAATGATAATTGCATACTAAATGGATATTTCAAACAGTGTGAGCAAATCTAAAATCCATGGCCATCTCTGTTGTCCCCTCTGTCATCCTCTGTTTCTCCACTCTGTCATCCTCTGTTCTCCCATCTGTCATCCTCTGTTGTCCACTCTGTCTACTCTCTGCTCTCCCACTCTGTCATCCTCTTTTCTCCCACCTGTCATCCTCTGTTCTCCCACTGTCATCCTCTGTTGTCCACTCTGTCATTCTCTGTGCTCTACTCTGTCAACCTCTGTTCTCCCACCTGTCATCCTCTGTTGTCCACTCTGTCATCCTCTTTTTTCCACTCTGTCATCCTCTGTGCTCTACTCTGTCATTCTATGTTCTCCCACCTGTCATCCTCTGTTGTCCACTCTGTCATCCTCTGTTGTCCACTCTGTCATTCTCTGTGCTCTACTCTGTCATTCTATGTTCTCCCACCTGTCATCCTCTGTTGTCCACTCTGTCATTCTCTGTTCTCCACTTGTCATCTCTGTTGTCCACTCTGTCATCCTCTGTTGTCCACTCTGTCATCCTCTGTTCTCCCACTGTCATCCTCTGTTGTCCCTCTGTCATCCTCTGTTGTCCACTCTGTCATCCTCTGTTCTCCACTCTGTCATCCTCTGTCAGCCCCATAGACATTGGTCAATCCCTCCATCTCTACTCTGTCATCTTCTGTCAGCCCC
>NW_019946588.1:18703-22984 GCF_002910315.2 Salvelinus sp. IW2-2015
AACTGACTCAAATTGGCACAAAGTTAAGTGTGTGTGAGCATCTAGTCTAGATATCATATGACCATGATCCACCTGGAAATAAACAGATAATGGGCTACCATCACAACAATTGATCACAACTCGGTTAGGATAGATTGGGTTACCCGGTGAGAAAAAAGTGACCTATATAATAATTATAAAATGTGCTTGTATTTATATGATTGTAGACTGGCTTTATCATTTGTTCAACTGCATAATTTTTGTCATCATAAAGAATAACCTCAGATATACGATGTAGTTTGGAATTCAACATACCCTCAGACATATGATGTAGTTTGGAATTCAACATACCAACATACCATCAGATATTTACATTTACATTTAAGTCATTTAGCAGACGCTCTTATCCAGAGCGACTTACAAATTGGAAAGTTCATACATATTCATCCTGGTCCCCCGTGGGAATGAACCCACAACCCTGGCGTTGCAAGCGCCATGCTCTACCAACTGAGCCACACGGGACAGTGTGGCTACAGATATGCGATGTATTTGGAATTCAACATACCCTCAGATATACGATGTAGTTTGGAATTCAACATACTCAGATATACGATGTAGTTTGGTATTCAACATACCCTCAGATATACGATGTAGTTTGGTATTCAACATACCCTCAGATATATGATGTAGTTTGGAATTCAACATACCCTCAGATATACGATGTAGTTTGGAATTCAACATAACCTCAGACATTACGAGTGTAGTTTGGAATTCCATAGACATTGGTCAGTCCCTCCATCACTACTTGACAGGCTCGTTGAATCTGCTCTCTCATCTGTATAGTACACCACACCCAGTTAGGTGCACGTGTAAAGAGCTTTCATGATGGCGCGAGCCWCCTCGTAMCCTGCCGGCCCGTGATTGGTCTGTGTCAGCACGCGGTCCTGTATGATGACAAATGTAGTTGTCAGAATGGATCAATATTTAATTAAATATCACGATTTGTAGCAAACTTTGAAATAATTCACAGTGGGGATCAAAATTGATCATAATAAACACATTTTWATGCCCAAAACTAAAAACATTTTATTTGGCCGTTCTGACGATCGTAATTCACACAGGCTTTCTAGGGCAGACCAGAGCAGACCACCGCTGGGTTGCTACTTATAATTTATATATACACTAGATGATGACAGGGGGCGCTGTTTTGTAACCACCAAGCTTCCATCTTGGCACTAACCCACCTTGGGAAGCTATTGAAATTAATTTACTAATGTCTACATTGTTTTATCTAGGTTTATTCTATTACAGAGTTATATTATGTGAGCTAAAGATAGACATAAAGAATGCTAAAATATATTTTTTTAAATCCTTGAAGTATAATTTTTTGAAACTACTAATGTTGCTGTCCCCGCTACAACAACAAACTACTTCAAAACATGTAATTTTGCACTTGAAACATTCATTTTGAAATCCTGTAGAATTCCATTCATTCCTATGGAGGACTGCTTTTCTGAGGAGTGACAATATGGCCGACCAGTGGCTTCAAAGCCTGTCATTGGTCAATACATAGCATGAGCAATCCAGGGTTTATATACAGTGCATTCGGAAAGTATTCAGACCCCTTGACTTTTTCCACATATTGTTACGTTACAGCCTTATTCTAAAATGGATTAAATTGATTTTTCTCTCTCATCAATTTGCACACAATATCCCATAATGACAAAGCAAAAACAGTTTTTTTTATAAATTGAAAAACTGAAATATGAACATTTACATAAGTATTCAGACCCTTTACTCAGCAGCAGCTGGGGCAGCGTAGCCTAGTGGTTAGAGCGTTGGACTAGTAACCAAAAGGTTACAAGATTTAATCCCCGTGCTGACAAGGTAAAAATCTGTCATTCTGCCCCTAACACACTGTTCCTAGGCTGTTATTGAAAATAAACATTTGTTCTTAACTTTTTAAATAAAGGTAAAATAAATAAAAATTAAAAATAAACTCAGTACTTTGTTGAAGCAGCGATTACAGCCTCGATTCGTCTTAGTATGACGCTACAAGCTTCTCTGCAGATCCTCTCAAGCTCTGTCAGGTTGGTTGGGAAGCGTTGCTGCACAGCTATTTTTAAGGTCTCTCCAGAGATGTTCGATCGGGTTCAAGTCCGGGCTTCTGGCTGGGCCACCCAAGCACATTCAGAGGCTTATCCCGAAGCCACTCCTGTGTTGTTTTGGCTGAGCTTGTGACTTGACACTCCAGACCGGACACTGGGGCCTGGAAAATGACATGATCAGTAGATGTTTACTGATCATGAAAAGCATGCAGTTCCTTGCTGTATAACCGTTGATGAATAGACATGTGTGGTATTGTTTTGCATGGAATAATCTGACGTGTAGTTCTGACGAGGCTCTACCAGAGGTGATGATTATCCCTTGAAAACATCACACAGTTGTAAATGGTTTTAGTGGAGCTGTGGGTCTCCTTGCCCCCCAGCAGGGAAATGGAACGCTCTGCGCGTCTTATTGTGATGTTTTATTGATTACGAGCTGTACACACTTGTTCTTTTCAATCAGATGGGCATGTCAAAATACAATCAGTCTCATGGCAGACAAAGGCATGTTATGCTTGTTGTGTATTCGTGTTAAACCATCTCTTAGGTCTGGTAGGATACTTTGTCGTGACAAAACTACCCACCACAACCGGACCAAGCAGCGTGGTGAGGACTGGACATGGGAGGACATCCTGAATGGGAAAGGATCCTGGACTTGGGAGGAGATCCTGGCGGTAAAGGATCGCCTGCCCTGGGAGCAGGTGGAAGCAGCGAGGAGACCTCACATCTGGCTCCCCCCACTTTGTGGTGGCGCCTCTGGACTGGGGATCCAGCTGCAGGCCCCGGACTGGGGACCCTCGCTGGCAGGCCCTGGACTGGGGACCTCGCTGCAGGCCCTGGACTGGGGACCCTGCCGCGCAGGCCCGGACTGGGGCCCTCGCTGGAAGCGTCCCGACTGGGGCCCTCCTTACCACGCTGCTTGGCCGTTGTGGTGGGTAGTTCTGTCACGAACGTCGTCAGGGAAATGACCGGACCAAGTGCAGCGTAGTGAGCGTACATTTCTTTTTATTAAGAATGTCGCCAACAAAAACAGAAACAACAAAAACGAACGTGAAGCTTACTAGGGCTATACCAGGCACTTAACAAAGTCAACTACCGCCACAACTAAGGTGGAAAAACAGGCTGCCTAAGTATGATTCCCAATCAGAGACAACGATAGACAGCTGTCCCTGATTGAGAACCATACCCGGCCAAAACATAGAAACAGAAAACGTAGAAATAAAGAAACTAGAATGCCCACCCTAGTCACACCCTGGCCTAASCAAAATAGAGAATAAAAGCCTCTCTATATCCAGGGCGTGACATTGTCACCTGGAGAAGAAAGGAATCWCAATCYGCATCATCTACTTGTTGGTGTTTGGTYTTTAAGGTTGGATCCATTATAATTAGTCATCCATAAAGYAACAAAGGATCAATTACAATTTWATTTWAAATGACATCCTCACAAATATGAATTACCTTTTGACCRTAATGACAAGGACGTGTTGAGTCATGAACACAACAAGTAACAGTTACAAGTCACATAGCACCAGCCAACAACTTGGGGATATTTTCYCTTCAAGTGACATTTTGGCCAACAAATAGATAGAGGCTGGATCATTGRGGTACGTGTGTGTGGTATTAATGGATATTTGACATTTTAATTATAATGCGTCATTGTCACATACTAATTACAGTACAGTACCAATTACACCTTGCTAAAAGCTTTCCCCTGTCATCTTTTCCCTGACTGACCTGCCTCTCTTTGTCACAGAATGTCTAAGCTAAGTGACTCCAGAAAGGTAGGTGACTCAAGAAAAGTGGAACTCATTTTGAGGCTCTTTTCATGGGGTCCATTGTTGAAATGGCTTTTCAGAGATTGGTGACCACAGGTTGGTTGACGTTATTCACACTGGGGTCATAATAATGCCTTTCAGCAGGCGCTTTTATCCCAGTGATACTGTTGAGTATGTGACCCCAGTGGTACAGTAGGTAGGAAGCAGAACTGCCAGTTGTGGGTGTGTGTCGTGTGGTGTGTAAGTTGTGTGTGTGTGTGTGTGTGTGTTGCTGTTGTGTGTTGTGTTGTGTGTGTGTGTGTGTGTGGGTCTGTGTGTGTGTGTGTGTGTGTGGTGTGTGTGTGTGTGTGTGTGTGTGTGTTGTGTGTGTGTGTGTGTGGTTGCTAGCAGGAGTCTAAGTGACACATGGGGTCTTAATGGAG
>NW_019946588.1:28644-29391 GCF_002910315.2 Salvelinus sp. IW2-2015
TCTCTCCTCATGATTGTGTATTGCTCTGTTCAGTAGACTGTGCTTTTTCTGTGATCTGATAGGGGTGTCAGTGGACGGACTGTGAACACTCTGAGAGACTCTGGGTTGAGGTCAGTGATAAAGTAGTCTACAGTACTACTGCCAAGAGATGAGCTATAGGTGTACCTACCATAGGAGTCCCCTCGAAGCCTACAATTAACTATGTACATACCCAGCGTGRGACAGAGCTGCAGGAGACACCTACCTGGTGTCACCTCCAGGTAGGTGTTTGTCCCCTTGTGTGCTGAGGGTGTCAGGTTCTTGTCCAGTTCTGGCACCACAGACTAGTACGTGTCCCCGGGCCTGGAAATGATTGATTTCCCCCTCCAGGATGGAGAAGCTGWCTTCYTTCAAGTATGMGGATTCTAGTGGGGGGATATAGGTAGCACACAGGAGGACATTTTTCTCTGTTGAAATKATTTCCTTTTGAATTTCTATACCATGTTTCTTGTAGGATGACAACATCTGTATTTCAGATTTTTTGGGGGTGAAGTCCAGGTTCCTGCTCTTTAGGGCAAAGTCAGATGACCTCAGTCCCTGGATATTCCAGGATGAGCTAGTGAAGGCTMTGTGTTCCATAAAGTGTCCAATGTTGTTAGTCGTGTGGTTTGGCCTCAGACCAGTAAGTGTGAGCAGAGCCTGCTGAGCATCTGGTACATTGCCATTGGCTTGCGCTAGTGTAAGAGTGGGGGTTGGGCCTGTTTGCCT
>NW_019946589.1:0-24703 GCF_002910315.2 Salvelinus sp. IW2-2015
CGGACAACCGTGTATATAGCTTCCTCTTGTAATTCTAATGGTTTTTATTAGTTCATATAGTTATTTCTATTTTCATATTGAATACTGCTGGGTAGAGGCTGCTAGTTGTAGACCTACTTGTGCATGTGACAAATAAAAATCTGAACTTGAAAATTCCATAAAATCCTCAAAAGTTTCCACACACACTAAATACTCAGAAATGCTCATTTTACGTAAGCCTTCTCACAGACACACACACAGACAATCACGGTTATAGAAAATATCCCAGCCGTCTCTTTGGACTTGTAAATCATGTTAACAGATGAAGGCGCGTAGGTTCATCCATGGTGGTAAACAACATACTCTAACATATAGTAACCCACTCTAATGACTAGACTGTGATATGAATTGTGTGTGTGTGCCTGCATGCGTGTGTGTCTGTGTGTGTCGTGGCGTGTGTGTGTGTGTGCGTGAGTGTGTGTGTGTCTGTGCATGCGTGTGTGTGTGTGTGTGCTCATTGTGTGTGTGTGTGTGCATTTGTGCGTGTGGCGTGTCGGTGTGTGCGTGTGTGTGTCTGTGTGTGTGTGGTGTGCGTGCGTGTGTCTGTGGTGTGTGTGTGTGGTGTCTTTGTGTGTGTGCGTGTGTGTGTGGTGTGTGTCTGTGTGTGTGTGTGTGTGTGTGTGTGGTCTGTGTGTGTGTGTGTGTGTGCGTGCGTGTGCGTGTGGTGTGCGTCTGTGCGCGTGTGTGCGCGTGCGCGTGTGTATGACATTAAAGATGAATGGATTTCCTGGTGATTAACTGTAAGTGAATAGAACGAAGTGTGTTTAGTTTGGAGAACAGACATCAACACCATTTAGTCCACATTACCTGTCTCTGATGTGCTGTGACAGTACAACATATGCTGCAAGGTGTATTTTGATTGGGTAATCCTTTGTTCTTTCCACTGTAGTGCTTTTCGATTGGTCACTCTCTGTCCTCTGGTGTGCTGTTAGATTGGGCAGAAACATTACATGACCTAAAGTATGTGGACACCTGCTCGTCGAACATCTCATTCCAGAATCACGGGCGTTAATATGGAGTTGGTCCCTCCTTTGCTGATATAACAGCCTCCACTCTTCTGGGAAGGCTTTCCACTAGATGTTGGAACATTGCTGTGGGGACTTGCTTCCATTCAGCCACAAGAGCATTAGTGAGGTCAGGCACTGATGTTGGGCGAATAGGCCTGGCTCACAGTCAGCGTTCCAATTCATCCCAAAGCTGTTTATGGGGTTGAGGTCTAGGCTTTGTGCAGGCCAGTTAAATTTTTCCACACCGATCTCAACAAACCATTTCTGTATGGACCTTGCTTTCTGCACGGGGCATTGTCAAGCTGAAACAGGAAAGGGCCTTCCCCAAACTGTTGTCACAAAGTTGGAAGCACAGAATCATCTAGAATGTCATTGTATGCTGTAGTGTTAAGATTTCCTTTCACTGGAACGAAGGAGCCTGAACCATGAAAAACAGCCCCGGACCATTATTCCTCCTCCACCAAACTTTACAGTTGGCACTATGCATTCGGGCAGGTAGCGTTCTCCTGGCATCCTCCAAACCCAGATTCGTACATCAGACTGCCAGATGGTGAAGCGTTATTCATCACTCCAGAGAACGCGTGTGTGTGTGTATGTGTCTATATGAATCGGAAGTTAGATGGAAAATACACAATATTTCCACACTGTATTAGCTGGAGCCATAATGATGACAACTAGAATTCAGTGCTCTTTCGCATGAGGAGATGATAGTCTTCAATCCCTACTAATATATCCACCATTTCATTATTTTATTCACAAGTACCAAACAATCAAAACAAAGCTTTTGAAGAACCCTGTAAATGGAAAAGGCCTGCAGATGCAAATACAGTAGAGTGAGTGGGCTGGGCTGGATTCAGTTGAAGTGTTTCTATTGAGACTTGAAAGGCACACAATTCTGTTGTGGCTACCATAGGAACAAGGGGGTCAGAGGTGACAGCGATCATAGACTGAGAGGAGAGGAGAGGAGAGGAGAGGAGAGGAGAGGAGAGGAGAGGAGAGGAGGAGAGGAGCTGTGATGAGATGAGAGGAGAGGAGATGAGCTGTGATGAGATGAGAAGAGAGGAGAGGAGAGGAGGAGAGGAGAGAAACAACAAACGGCCTTGGGAAGACTGGAGTCAGTTCAAAATCAAATCAAATTGTATAGCTCACATACACATATTTAGCAGATGTCATTGCGGGTGCTTGTGTTCCTAGCTCCAACGGTACAGTAATATCTAACAATACACAACAATACACACAAGTCTAAAAGTAAAATAAAGAAATTAAGTAATATAGAAATATTGGAATTTGGAATCATGGAATCATGTAGTAACCAAAAAAGTGTTGAACAAATCAAAATGTATTTTAGATTTTAGATTCTTCAAGGTAGCCACCCTTTTCCTTGATGACAGCTTTCGGGTGATTGTGGAGGCCAGGTCATCTGACACAGCACTCCATCACTCTCCTTCTTGGTCAAATAGCCCTTACACAGCCTGGAGGGGTGTTGGATCATTGTCCTGATGAAAAACAAATGATAGTCCCATAAAGCACAAACTAGATGGGATGGCGTATCGCTGCAGAATGCTGTGGTAGCCATGCTGGTTAAGTGTGCCTTGAATTCTAAATAAATCATAGACAGTGTCACCAGCACCCCCACACCTCCTCCTCCATGCTTCACGGTGAGAACCACACATCATCTGTTCACCTACTCTGCGTCTCACAAAGACCAACAATCTCAAATTTGCACTCTTCAGAGCAAGGACAGATTTCCACAGGTCTAGTGTCCATTGCTTGAGTTTCTTGGCCCAAGCAAGTCTCTTCTTATTATTGGTGTCCTTTAGTAGTGGTTTCTTTGCAGCAATTCAACCATGAAGGCTTGATTCACACAGTCTCCTCTGAACAATTGATGTTTTTAATTTTATATTTAACTAGGCAAGTCAGTTAAGAACCAATTCTTATTTACAATGACGGCCTACCCCGGTCAAACCTGGACGACGCTGGGCCAATTGTGCGCCGCCCTATGGGACTCCCAATCACGTCCGGTGTCTGCATTTGGGCTCCTGAGTGGCGCAGTGGTCTAAGGCACTGCATCTCAGTGCAAAAGGCATCACTACAGTCCGGCCGTGATTGGGAGTCCCATAGGGCATATATCTTTCATATATCCTTCTTTAACTGGTCTCCTCCCCTTCATCTACACTGATTCAAGTGGATTTAACACGTGACATCAATAAGGGATCATAGCTTTCACCTGGATTCACCTGGTCAGTCTATGTCATGGAAAGAGCAGTTGTTCCTAATGTGTTGTCCAGTCAATGTATACCCACCATATACCCACTCACCCACAGACACATTGACACATTGACAGTCCCACACAAATCCCACACTCATTCACATACACACACACTCACTCTCGCTCTCTCAAACAGAGGATGCAGCAGTGTTCCTCCTCAATCACTTCAGTGTTTCCTTTTGTCGTTCTCTATAAACATGGTGCCAACATAGAGACCACTGGCCAACAGAAGCAGCATAGAGACCACTGGCCAACAAGGAGTGTCTAGTTGGCAGAAGAGAAGAAGGGACAAAGAAGGGACAAAGTGGGACAAAATAAGGACAGAAGAAAAGGGAAAGGGGACATTAAGGTGAAGCAGTCCTCTAAAGACACAAAAGACAATAATACAAGAAACAACACTTCTATTGCCTCTCCCTCTACGATACGCACTTCCGGTTTGGTTTGGAGCGAGTAGTTGCATTCCGCTTTGCTCCACAGGTAGTATTACAGGTAGTATTTCATTTCATTACAGTACAACAGTTTGATTTGTTTGATCTTAGCTGGCTACATAGCCGTCTTTGTATCCAAGATAATTGTGTAGTCTAGAGTAATTGTCGAGGTTACCTAGCCAGTTAGAGGTTACCTAGCCAGCTACACTTTCAAACAAAGTCAACAACGCAGCCACTGCTAGCTAGCCTATTTCACCAGCCAGCAGTACTATATCATTTTAGTCAATAAGATTTTTTGCAACGTAAGCTTAACTTTCTGAACATTCGAGACGTGTAGTCCACTTGTCATTCCAATCTCCTTTGGCGATTAAGCGTACCTCTCCTGTAGCTGTCACCTATGTGTCTGTCTATCCCTGTTCTCTCCTCTCTGCACAGACCATACAAACGCTTCACACCGCGTGGACCGCTGCTACTCTAACCTGGTGCCCAGCGCACGACCCACGTGGAGTTCCGGTCTCAGGCACGCCTCTGGAACTGCCGATCTGCGGCCAACAAGGCAGAGTTCATCTCAGCCTAGTGCTTCCCTCCAGTCCCTCGACTTCTTGGCACTGCGACGGAAACATGGATTACCACTGATAACACTGCTACTCCTACTGCTCTCTCCTCGTCTGCCCACGTGTTCTCGGCACACCCCGAGAGCTTCTGGTCAGCGGGTGGTGGCACTGGATCCTCATCTCTCTCCAAGTGGACATTCCTCTTTCTCCCTGACCCATCTGTCTATCCCTCCTTTGAATTCCATGCTGTCACAGTTTACCAGCCCTTTCAAGCTTAACATCCTTATCATTTATCGCCCTCCAGGTTCCCTTGAGAGTGTCATCAATGAGCTTGACGCCCTGATAAGTTCCTTTCCTGAGGATGGCTCACCTCTCACAGTTCTGGGGTGACTTTAACCTCCCACGTCTACCTTTGACTCATTCCTCTCTGCCTCCTTCTTTCCACTCCTCTCCTCTTTTGACCTCACCCTCTCACCTTCCCCCCCTACTCCAAGGCAGGCAATACGCTTGACCTTCATCTTACTAGATGCTGTTCTTCCCTAATCTCATTGCAACTCCCCTCCAAGTTCTCCGACCACTACCTTGTATCCTTTTCCCTCTCGCTCTCATCCAACACTTCCCACACTGCCCCTCTCCCGATGGTATCGCGCCGTCCCAACCTTCGCTCTCTCTCCCCGCTACTCTCTCCTCTTCCATCCTATCATCTCTTCCCTCTGCTCAAACCTTCTCCAACCTATCTCCTGATTCTGCCTCCTCAACCCTCCTCTCCTCCCTTTCTGCATCCTTTGACTCTCTATGTCCCCTATCCTCCAGGCCGGCTGCGGTCCTCCCCTCCTGCTCCGTGGCTCGACGACTCATTGCGAGCTCACAGAACAGGCTCCGGCGCGAGCGGAAATGGAGGAAAACTCGCCTCCCTGCGGACCTGGCATCCTTCACTCCCTCCTCTCTACATTCTCTCTTCTGTCTCTGCTGCTAAAGCCAATTTCTACCACTCTAATTCCAAGCATCTGCCTCTAACCCAGGAAGCTCTTTGCCACCTTTCTCCTCCCTCCTGAATCCCCCTCCCCCTCCTCCCCCCTCCTCCTCTCTGCTGATGACTTCGTCAACCATTTTGAAAAGAAGGTCGACGACATCCGATCCTCGTTTGCTAATGTCAAACGACACCGCTGGTTCTGCTCACACTGCCCTACCCTGTGCTTTGCCCTCTTCTCCCCTCTCTCTCCAGATGAAATCTCGCGTCTTGTTGACGGCCGGCCGCCCAACAACCTGCCCGCTTGACCCTATCCCCTCCTCTCTTCTCCAGACCATTTCCGAGACCTTCTCCCTTACCCCTCGCTCATCAACTCATCCTTGACCGCTGGCTACGTCCCTTCCGTCTTCAAGAGAGCGAGAGTTGCACCCCTTCTGAAAAAACCTACACTCGATCCCTCCGATGTCAACAACTACAGACCAGTATCCCTTCTTTCTTTTCTCTCCAAAACTCTTGAACGTGCCGTCCTGGCCAGCTCTCCTGCTATCTCTCTCAGAATGACCTTCTTGATCCAAATCAGTCAGGTTTCAAGACTAGTCATTCAACTGAGACACTGCTCTTCTCTGTGTCACGGAGGCGCTCCGCACTGCTAAAGCTAACTCTCCCTCCTCTGCTTCATCCTTCTAGACCATCGGCTGCCTTTGATACTGTGAACCATCAGATCCTCCTCTCCACCCTCTCCGAGCTGGGCATCTCCGGCGCGGGCCCCACGCTTGGATTGCGTCCTACCTGACAGGTCGCTCCTACAGGTGGCGTGGCGAGAATCTGTCTCCGCACCACGTGCTCTCACCACTGGTGTCCCCAGGGCTCTGTTCTAGGCCCTCTCCTATTTCGCTATACACCAAGTCACTTGGCCTGTCATATCCTCACATGGCTCCTCCTATCATTGCTATGCAGACGACACACAATTAATCTTCTCCTTTCCCCCCTCTGATAACCAGGTGGTGAATCGCACTTCTGCATGTCTGGCAGACATATCAGTGTGGATGACGGATCACCACCTCAAGCTGACCTCGGCAAGACGGAGCTGCTCTTCCTCCCGGGGAAGGACTGCCCGTTCCATGATCTCGCCATCACGGTTGACAACTCCATTGTGTCCTCCTCCCAGGTGCTAAGAACCTTGGCGTGATCCTGGACAACACCCTGTCGTTCTCAACTAACATCAAGGCGGTGACCCGTTCCTGTAGGTTCATGCTCTACAACATTCGCAGAGTACGACGCCTTGCCTCACGCAGGAAGCGGCGCAGGTCCTAATCCAGGCACTTGTCATCTCCCGTCTGGATTACTGCAACTCGCTGTTGGCTGGGCTCCCTGCCTGTGCCATTACCCCTACAACTCATCCAGAACGCCGCAGCCCGTCTGGTGTTCAACTTTCCCAAGTTCTCTCACGTCACCCCGCTCCTCCGCTCTCTCCACTGGCTTCCAGTTGAAGCTCGCATCCGCTACAAGACCATGGTGCTTGCCTACGGAGCTGTGAGGGGAACGGCACCTCCGTACCTTCAGGCTCTGATCAGGCCCTACACCCAAACAAGGCACTGCGTTCATCCACCTCTGGCCTGCTCGCCTCCCTACCTCTGAGGAAGTACAGTTCCCGCTCAGCCCAGTCAAAACTGTTCGCTGCTCTGGCACCCCAATGGTGGAACAAACTCCCTCACGACGCCAGGTCAGCGGAGTCAATCACCACCTTCCGGAGACACCTGAAACCCCACCTCTTTAAGGAATACCTAGGATAGGATAAAGTAATCCTTCTAACCCCCCCCTTAAAAGAGTTAGATGCACTATTGTAAAGTGGTTGTTCCACTGGATATCATAAGGTGAATGCACCAATTTGTAAGTCGCTCTGGATAAGAGCGTCTGCTAAATGACTTAAATGTAAATGTAAATGTAAATGGAGACAGGCAGGAGCAGCACTGGCCAACATGGAGACAGGCAGGAGCTGCATAGAGACCACTGGCCAACATGGAGACAGGCAGGAGCTGCATAGAGACCAGGAAGCCTATTCACATGTCACACGATCTGCCTTCCTGTAGAGTGTCAAACCGTTCCCTGACACAGTCTGCTCCCCACAACAATGGCGCTCCTGAAGACCCAACAATGTCAAGCCTTCAAAGGCCCAGTGGGACCAGGGCATTTATTTTATTTTTTCTCTTTATTTAACTAGGCAAGTCAGTTAAGAACAAATTCTTATTTTCAATGACGGCCTAGGAACAGTGGGTTAACTGCCTTGTTCAGGGGCAGAACAACAGATTTGTACCTTGTCAGCTCGGGGATTTGAACTTGCAACCTTTCAGTTACTAGCCCAAAGCTCTAACCACTAGGCTCCCCTGCCGCCCCTTTGTTTGTGGGTTAACTGCCTTGTTCAGGGGCAGAACAACAGATTTGTACCTTGTCAGCTCGGGGATTTGAACTTGCAACCTTTCAGTTACTAGCCCAACGCTCTAACCACTAGGCTACCCTGCCGCCCCTTTGTTTTGTGACCCCCACCCCCTCACTTGTCCTCTCTCTCCATTCCCCATCTACTACTTTAGTATTATCTGCTGAGAGGTACAGACTCTTTCTCCCAAACAAACACACAGACCAGACCACTAACTCCTCAACCAGAAATATCATAGGGGTTAAAACATTCAAGCACTTCTGTGAAGTCTATGCCTCTTTGGATGAAGTGAAGAGTTGCCAACACAAACATGACAACTTCTCTTGAAGACACAAGTGACTGTTTCCATCATACTCCCTAATATGGTGACTGTCGTAGACCAGGGAAAAACACCCTGTCATCACTTTGAGACTTCTGCAAGTTCGATTCATTTTCATAAAACATCTTAAAATTCACGTCAAAAGTCCTGTCATCATTTCAAGGATATCGGGGCTATATCCAAAGGTATATTCTGAATTACCATATCCAAAGTCATGTTTGTAGTCGCTTCATTTCACCCAGTAGGAAAAAGGCTTGATTTCCCCAAACTGAAGAAGAAGAACGCGTCGGGCTAGGCTCATTTGAATATGCCAGACTGAGTTCCTAAGTTCAGTTGTTTCCAGGGCAAGACAGGTAATCAGGTGGGAGAGGTAAAAAGGTGAGGTGGAGCGGCATCGCTAAGCTAGCGTAGCTTTAAGTGAATATCTATCCCAGGAATGCACACTGGGAAATGTTTAATCAGTAATAATATCCAACCAACCTAAATTAAACCTTTTCATCCATCTATGTTTACATAGATTTTTGATTAAAGCAATTCGCCACTATGAAAAGTTAGAGGGATACTAGGGCTGGGTAAAGTAGGGCACAAGACTATGAAACACACACATTTGAGTAAATATACACACACACACACACACACACACACACACACACACACACACACACACACACACACACACACACACACACACACACACACACACACTCAGTAATACCAAGAAGATGACCATCTTGATAGGGAGTAGTGATGGTATGGATCTGGCCCATGTGGATCTCCTTCCACCACGCTGGCCAACACTATGATATATAACCTGACCAGCATCCACACACGCCAGCCAAACTCATTTCCTCCGAGGTGTGTGTGAGAGTGTACACACAGCGTCATGGTGGGATATCCACGTTTCACGCCGACACATTCACACTCATCACATTCGCTGCTGCTACTGTCTATTACAGTTCCTTCAGAAAGTATTCATACCCCTTGACTTATTCCACATGTTGTTGTGTGACAGGCTGAATTCAAAATGGATGAAATCGATTTTTTTCTCACCCCTCTATACACAATACTCCATAATGACAAAGTGAAAACATGTTTTTATACATTATTGCACATATATTGAATACTCAGTTAAATAAGTATTCACACACTTAAGTCAATACATGTTAGAATCACCTTTGGCAGCGATTACAGCTGTGAATCGTTCTGGGTAAGTCTCTAAGAGCTTTGCACACCTGGATTGTACACTATTTTCACATTATTCTTCTGTCAAGTTGGTTGTTGATCATGGCTAGACATCTATTTTGAAGTCTTGCCATAGATTTTCAAGATGATTTAAGTCAAAACTGTAACTAGGCTACTCAGGAACATTTAATGTAATCTTGGTAAGCAACTCCAGTGTCTACTTGGCCTTGTGTTTTAGGTTACTGTCCTGCTGAAAGGTGAATTCGTGTCCCAGTGTCTGGTGGAAAGCAGACTGAACCAGGTTTTCCTCTAGAATTTTGCCTGTGATTAGCCCTATTCCCGATWATTTTTATCCCCCTAAAAAAACTCCCTAGTCCTTGCCCATGAGAAGTATACCCATAACATGATGTCGGGTTGTGGTTTCAATTCCCACAGGGAACTGGTATAAAAAAGTACAATAATGTATTCACTCACTACTGTAAGTCATTCTGGATGAGAGTGTCTGCTAAATGACTCAAATCTACACATTTAAAATGTGATGCAGCCACCACCATGCTTGAAAATATGAAGAGTGGTACTCGGTGAAAAATATTACACTTTCTATTCAGGACATGACGTTCATTTCATTGCCACATTTTTTGCAGTTTTACTTTACTACCTTATTGCAAACAGGATACATGTTTTGGAATGTTTTTATTATATACAGGGTTCCTTCTTTTCACTCTGTCATTTAGGTTAGTATTGTGGAGTAACTACAATGTTGTTGATCCATCCTCAGTTTTCTCCTATGACATCCATTAAACTCTGGAACTGTTTTAAAATCTCCATTGGCCTCAAGGTAAAATCCCTGAGCGGTTTCCTTCCTCTCCGTCTACTAAGTTAGGAAGGACGCCTGTGTCTTTGTAGTAACTGGGTGTATTGATACACCATTGCACAGACACATGTATACACACACACACACACACGATAACATACGCACTATACATACACATGGATTTTGTAATGTACATATGTGGTAGTGGTGGAGTAGGGGCCTAAGGGCACACAGTGTGTTGTGAAAACTGTGAATTTATTACAATTGTATAAACTGCCTAAATTCTGCTGGAACCCAGAAAGAGTAACAGCTAATGGGGATCAATAATAAATACAAATACAAAAGTGTAATTAATAACTTCGCCATGCTGAAAGGGATATCCAATGTCTGCTTTTTATATTTTGACCCATCTACCAATAGGTGCTCTTCTTTGTGAGGCATTGGAAAACCTCCCTGGTCTTTGTGGTTGAATCTGTGAAATTCACTGCACGACTGAGAGACTTTACAGATCATTGTATGTGTCGGGTACTGCTTGCCTGCTGTCTATGAGTGGAAAATGAGGGTTACGGCCCAGCGTTGGGCTGCGACGCCCTGAAAGAAGGGTGATGGAGTTGACTGTCTGCTGCCATTGTTGTAGGAATGTATGTCCCTGGACAGCTGTTTCTCCCTCCCTGCTCCCTTGCGTACTGTTCAGCAAATTCAATTATCGTCTCACCCTATGTGTCCCGCTGTGTGTGTGTGAACGCGTGAGTATGCATTTGTAAGTCTGTGTGTGTGTGTGTGTGTGTGTGTGTGCTGTGGTGTGTCATAGGCTATGCACATATTCCCATATCGACATAGCAATACAATGTTCTGAATGACACTAAAAACACATCCTCCTTCACAGCACCGATAGCCACGAGTGGTGGTTAACATGTGAGCATTTCACTTTAACCCTGCAGGGGTTCCAGTTGTACAGTATGCATAGGCTAGTAGTAAAACATTATAATAATATAATATATATATATTTATATATACACATTCAGAAAGCACATCCTTGCCATTCCTGAACTAACACTTGACTTTTCCCCTTACTAGCACTGACATTGCTGATGTTCTGTAAGTGGCTTTGGATAAGAGCGTCTGCTAAATGACTAACATGTAAATGTCAATGTAGCAGCTCTGCTATCTGCCGCTATGCCATCTTTAAGGCATCTTTAAAACAGATGAGGAAACACACTCAGCCGCCGCCATTTTGGCACAGTATGCTGTGGATGATTGATTGTGTGATTTAAGTATTTAATCCAATTTAAAGACGGCATGCTCGCCGCTCTGAGGTAAAAGACAATCTCCTGAGCATTTACTGTAAGAGGAGAGGGAGAGGGAGAGGGAGAGGGAGAGCTAGAGGGAATGGAGGAGGAGAGGTAGAAGGAGAGGTGAGGGAGGGGAAAGGGGAAAGGTAGATGTAGATGGAGGGGGAGAGGTAGAAGGAGAGAGAGAGGGACATGTAGAGGAGAGTAGAATGAGGGGGAAAGGCAGAGGGAAAGGTAGAATGAGTAGTAAAGGGAATGGGAGATGTAGAGGTAGATGGAGGAGGAGAGGTAGAGAGAGAGGGTGGTGGAGTGTAGAGGAAGAGGTAGAGGTAGAGGAAGAGGGAGGTGGAGATTGAGAGGGACATGGAGAGGGAGAGGGCAAGGGTGAGGTATAGTTTGCGGTGAGAGGTAGAGGGAAAGGCAGAGGTAGAGGAAGGGGAAAGGGAGAGGAAGAAGGAGAGGAATGGGGAGTGGGAGAGGGGAGGAAGAAGGTGTGGGCAGGGAGAGGGAGAGGAAGAGAGAGAGGGAGAGGAAGAGGGAGAGGGGAGAAGAAGTGTGGGCAGGGAGAGGGAGAGGAAGAGGGAGAGGAGAGGGGGAGAGGTAGGGGAGAGGAAGAGGAATGCCAAACCTAGGGTATGGCAGAGTGGGGGTTGGGGGAGGGGGGGGGGCATTTTCGGAAGTTGACGCTCATTTACTGCATTTCTACAAAATTTCTAAACTCAAAAATTATATTAAATTATATTAAATTATTTGAAATTATATAAAATACTATTTGAAGAACAGCAAAAACAAACAAAAATAACCCTAATGTTAGAAGCAAACACCATGATGTTGTCCCCAGAGTCACATGAGTTTATATTGCAAGCTATAGCACCCACACTTTACCTAAAGTAGGTTTTAATTGTACCATAGAGTTTTGTCTAATTCCTGTTTTCTTTTTTTGCCATGGAAAACATGGTATTGTAGTATCGCGATACTAGTATTGTGACAAAACTACTTCAAAAACCGACCTCCGCTTGAGTTTCATGTTTGGGGAAGCTATTTTTTCACCATAGAATTGCAACATTACAATAAAGGATTGAAATCATTTATCATAACATTTGCAGACTAATGTAAGATAGGCTAATATTCCTAATGTGATGAGTAGATTGCATAGTTATATTTAGGCTAAAAATACATCTCAATCACTGTTAGCAAAACAGACCGTTCTGAATAATGCATACCTGAGTAACAGAGCAGCGCTAATCAGAGACGATTCTTCTCCTTCTTTGCATGGGAAAAATGGAGCCTTTTATAAACACATTTCACTCAATTCTACTATACTTTATATGACTGGAGACATGAGCAACATATTGTTTAATACGACACAAATTAAACACAACATGTATTGTGCTGGTACAAAAAGTAGTACAAAAAGCTTATTTGTGCACAAAGTTGTTTACATTCCTATTAGTGAGAGGGTATCAAGTGTCAAGATAATCCATCCACCTGACAGGTGTTGCATATCCTGAGTGGCGCAGCGGTATAAGGCCCTGCATCTCAGTGCTAGTGGTGTCACTACAGACCCTGGTTCGATTCCAGGCTGTATCAAACCCGGAAGTGACTGGGAGTCCCATAGGGCGGTGCACAATTGGTCCAGCGTCGTCCGGTTTAGGGTTTGGCCGGGGTAGGCCGTCATTGTAAATAAGATGTTATTTGTAACTGACTTTTAAATAAAATATCAAGATGCTGACTAAACAGCATGATCTTTACACAGGTGCACCTTGTGCTGGGGACAATACAAGGTCACTCTAAAATGTGCAGTTTTGTCACACAACACAATGCCACAGATGTCTCAAGTTTTGAGGGAGTGTGCAATTGGCATGCTGACTGCAGGAATGTGCACCAGAACTGTTGCCAGATAGTTTTATGTCAATTTCCATACCATAGGCTGCCTCCAACGTCGTTTTAGAGAATTTCGCAGTACGTCTAATTGGTCTCACAACCTCCTGTCCGGTGGATGGATTATCTTGGCAAAGGAGAAATGCTCATAAACAGGGATGTAATCAAATTTGTGCACAAAATTTGAGAAAAATAATATTTTTGTGCATATAGAACATTTCTGGGATTTTCTATTTCAGCTCATGAAACATGGGACAAATACTTTACATGTTGCGTATACTTTTTTTGTGTAGCAGCTTACTCTAGTGACACACAAACAGATCAGTGAAAACTATATTGTTTTGAATACAACCATCTAATCTAGGCCTAGGAAAAGGGGAGACAATATGACGTCCGTCTGTAGGAGGACATTATTGTCTTGGTACTTGGTACTGATCCAATGATAAAGACAGTGATATAGGAAGGGGGTATCGATAATGCTGATGCTCTCCAAGGTGCCAATAAGATAGGCTACTGTTCGCTCAACTGGGAGCACTGGTGTAGGACATACCTCCGCAGCCAACGCGAGGTGGGGGGGCCGATGGATTTTGGGGAGGTCAGGGCCCCCAGATAGCATATGAACACGTCATAGATTTTTGTCTGATGTCAACTCTGAGTGCTGAAAGATCTGATCGAATTGTCATGTTTTTATTGGGGATTTTCATGAATCATTTTCCATATTTTCCATGTTTGTTTTGAACTTTTATTTTTAGGTGCAAAAATATGTCTGTTTTGAGTATCTGTTGACAACTCCGTCACTGATGGTTAAGGCCCTTAAAATTGTTTTTTTTGTTGTCAATATTCATCACTGTTCTGCAACACATGCTGAAACAATTGAAGTAGATGCTGTGCTAGTCCTAAGGGATAATGTTTGCTTTATAAATGTTGTCTTACGTTCTAAATCCAGAAAAATCCCAAAATGCTAAAGAAATTACCATTTAATAGTGCTATAAAACAACATAAAAAGAAGTTTGGAGATTTGTATTAATACATATTTGAAAAACAGAATGTTAGATTTAAACAGTCAAGGCCTTTAAAGACTTGTTGGATAATAATTGTAAACATTAAATGCATTTTATGGTGTCTGACAAACATTTGTGGAAAAGAAGTTGATTGCCCCATCTTTCAAGAATCCCTGAGCTCTAAAACAGCAACATTTTCTCTCAGCCTCATGGCAAAATGTGTAATAGCATGAGGTTAGCTATAAAACTGCAAATGTTTCTCTCTGCCCCATGGCATCAAAAATAAAATTATGTATTTAGTATGTACACTACCGTTCAAAAGTTTGGGGTCACTTAGAAATGTCCTTGTTTTTGAAAGAAAAGCACATTTTCTGTCCATTAAAATAACATCAAATTGATCAGAAATACAGTGTAATGTTGTAAATTACTATTGTAGCTGGAAACGTTCTGTTTGCTAATCTAAGTTTATCATTTTAAAAGGCTAATTGAAAACCCTTTTGCAATTATGTTAGCACAGCTGAAACCTGTTGTTCTGATTAAAGAAGCACTAAAACTGGCCTTCTTTAGACTAGTTGAGTATCTGGAGCTTCAACATTTGTGGGTTCGATTACAGGCTCAAAGTGGCCAGAAACAAAGACCTTTCTTCTGAAACTCATCAGTCTATTCTTGTTCTGAGAAATGAAGGCTATTCCATGTGAGAAATTTCCAAGAAACTGAAGATCTACTCCCTGTACTACTCCCTTCACAGAACAGCACAAACTGGCTCTAACCAGAATAGAAAGAGGAGTGGGAGGCCCTGATGCACAACTGAGCAAGAGGACAAGTACAATGCTGACCGTGGTTGACCGTGGGCGGTCCTGGTTAATCACCAGAGGGTAAACGAGGGCCTGTGGATGGTGAGGTGAGGAAGGGATGCAAGGTTTTAGTCGCACCATACACCTCTGTACTGACTGTGATTAATTACCCGGAGATTCACAGCCAACCCCCTCCTTACCTGACACACACACACACACACACCACACACACACACACACCACACACACACACACACACACACACACACACCACACACACACACACACACACACACCACACACACACACACACACACACACACACACACACACACACACCATTACTGGAAGAGTCACAAAGACACAAACAGCAGAGTGCTCTACAAGAGGACCAATTCCCCGGCCCAGTTCTCCAGTTGTGTGTGTTCATTGTCTGGTGCCTGAGTGGTTACCGTCAACATGGTCTTTAGTAAAGAAGCAGTGACCGTCTCCTACCTCGACCATTAGCACCCACCTTCCACTGAGGGAGACCACACCACCCTGTTCTTCAACACAACGGAACCATGTCCCATTTAGGCTACTTTTTAACACAGAACAACTCTTGCACTACTGTTGCCCTTTCCAAGCACACCTGATAAAGAATGGATCTAAGGCAAGGGGTGTCTCCAACCTTTTCTAGCCTGAGAGCTACTTTAAAAAAAAATGAAATATGTCACAGGCTAGTCATATTCTTATTTTTAGCTTTCAAATAGGCCCATTCTTCTCCCCTCTGGCCCTTTAACTGCAAATCTAGTGTGCAGTCTGGTGCCGGTTCTGTACTGCTGCAGCTCATTTCAAATCTAGTGTGCAGTCTGGTGCCGGTCTGGTGCCGGTTCTGTACTGCTGCAGCTCATTTAAAATCTAGCAAATAACAAATAATAGATACAAATTATATACTTACTCATGGTCTACTTCTGCCAGGTAAGCCTACTTTGCTGTTAACATTTTATTGAGAAGGTTTTGGGGAAAGTATTTAGGTTAACCCACAAGACGGTTGGCTCCGTTCACCTAAAAGAGACGTTCAATTGGCTCCCAAACGGTTCTTTGTTCAGTAATGCTCAGAAAAGGGCTTTAAAGCATGAAGAATAACATCTCTAATTTAAAGCCTGCAGCYTTGCCTACCCTTATGTCAAATTGTGAAATGTGAGTTCAAACACGTTTTTACCTGAACAAATTACAGTTTTTTACAATCACTTTGGCACTAATTTCGGAACCTTGATGTCAATGATCAAAATGCACATTTTTCAAAACTCTAACACTTTTCCATTTGCTTGGATACAATACACGTAAAGCTAAGATCATTTGTTCATTGAACTAAAATCACCTGTTCAAAATGACACAACTTAACATCAAAGTATTACCATTTCAAAATACAATTCACACATTACATCTGAGATGACTGTCTATTCATTTCATTACAATGATCTAACTATCAATTAATACAATCGCTCAAAATGATAAGTAACTGTTGCATTACTCTTAATGCATAGTTTTATGGAAACTGACAAACAATATTCCATGTTTAGATCATGAAAGTTTCAGGATAACGAGATCCAATGACACCAATTACCGTGGAATATGAACCAATTGGACTACATTATCTATGGCTGTAATATTTCATCATCATTCTTTATCAGACACTGTTTCTATGGTCCCATGTACCACTTTTCCAGACCATGTTTTCAGATTTGACATTACTGTACACTCACCGGCCACTTTATTAGGTACACCTATCTAGTACTGGGTAGGACCCCCTTTTGCCTCCACAACAGCCTGGTGTTGTACGTTAAGACATGCCGTTCTGCACACCACTGTTTTAAACAGCTGTTATTTGAGCATTTGTGGCCTTTCTGTTAGCTTGAATGATTCTGGACATTCTCCTCTGACCTCTCTCATTAACAAGGTGTTTTTGCCCACAGAACTGCTGCTCACTGAATGTGTTTTGTTTATCGCACCATTCTCTGTAAACTCTAGAGACTGTAGTGCATAAAAATCCCAGGAAGGCAGCTGTTTCTGAGATGCTGGAACCACCATGTGTGGCATCAACAATCATACCGCGGTCAAAGTTGCTTAGATTACGCATCTTGCCCGTTCTAATGTTTGGTCGAACAACATCTAAAGCTCTCTACTCTATATACTCTATATATTGAGTTGCAGGCAGCCACATGATTCGCTGTTCGAATGTAACCTTCCTTGATGGGCGAAATCAGGTCTGTAGAGCTGATGGCATGACCTATGTCCTTGTGTGGGATAATGTCAGGTTCCACCATGCTCAAATGGTGCAAGCATGGTTTCAGGCCCATCCACAATTTACCACCCTGTACTTACCCCCATACTCTCCTTTCCTAAAACCCAAATGAGGATTTTTTCTCCACATGGAGGTGGAAGGTATACTATGATAGGCGCCCTCACGAACAAGCCACCTTTCTCCAGGCCTTGGATGTCGCATGCAATGACATCACGACAGACCAGTGTCAGGCCTGGATTCGCCCGAAGATTCTTCCCAAGATGTTTGGCTAATGAAAACATCCCTTTTGATGTGGATGAGAACCTGTGGCCAAATCCACAAGACATGGTTGATGGAAATATAGAAGTACAGTAATCAATCCTTTGTTTTGATTTTTACAGTAAGCCAGGTGAGGAACACTGCAGTTGATGTTTTACTGTAGTTTTTATCTTTTTTTGTAGCTAATTATTTTTGCTTTGATAAAAAACAAACAATGAGTGATTTTATTGTATTTCATCAATACATTTCAGATTTTGTTAAACGATTCCAATGTGTCTGTAGTATTCTCTTTACTAGTCCTTTTGTGTGTGTGTCTGCGTGTGTGTGTGTCTGCGTGTGTGTGTGCATGTGTAAGTTATTGCGTGTGTGAGTGCATGACTGCATCTGTGTGTGTGTGTGTATTGGATGTATATCTTTGTGTGTGTGAGTGTGCACGTGTTGTGTGTGTGGGTGTATGTGTGTTAGTTCACGCATGCGTGCGTGCATGACTGCATCTGTGTTTGTGTGTATTGGCTGTATATCTTTGTTTGTGTGTGTGTTTGTGTGTGTGCGCATGTGTGCGCATGTGTCCGTGCGTGTGTGCATGATTGCATTTATTTGTGTGTGTGTGGGTGTATTTCTTTGTGTGTGTGTGTGTGTGTGTGTGTCTCATGTATGTTCAGCCAGCGATCCCATTCCAATCCCTATTGTCTGCAGAGCACATCTCCAACGATGCTGGGTATTGTTGGAGGGCATGGCAGTCCATCCTGCTTACTGCTTACTCATCACCCTTCTAATCCTCATCAATATAACATGACTCCTGTTCTGTCTCATCACCTCTCTAATCCTCATCAACATAACATGACTCCTGTCCTGTCTCATCACCACTCTAATCCTCATCATCATGAATCCAGTCCTGTCTCATCACCACTCTAATTCTCATCATCATGAATCCGGTCCTGTCTCATCACCACTCTAATCCTCATCAATATAACATGACTCCTGTCCTGTCTCATCACCACTATAATCCTCATCATCATGAATCCAGTCCTGTCTCATCACCACTCTAATCCTCATCAATATAACATGACTCCTGTCCTGTCTCATCACCACTATAATCCTCATCATCATGATCCGGTCCTGTCTCATCACCACTCTAATCTCATCAATATACATGACTCCTGTCCTGTCCTCATCACCACTATAATCCTCACATCAATGAATCCAGTCCTGTCTCATGCAACGCCTCTCAATTCGTCATCATCTGATCCTGTACGCTTGTACTCATCACACGGAGCATGCTGATATTATCCTCATCGAGTATCGGATTGGAAGGTCCATGTCAACTGGTACCATCAGGTCACCGTCCAGTAAATGTTTGATGATCGATTATACTAATGCTGGGTATGCACGTCATATCCGGGACCAGAGTCATGATGATGAGAAAGGATTACATTCATGTGGACTCATGGATCAAGTGGCTCTGACATCTCGATGTCACACTTGGATAGATGATCCTCATCATGCGATGACTCCGTGTCCATATGGTCTCATCAGACGACTTCGAAGGGTTGATAGGAAGATACCTATCAACCAGGAATACCATATATACTGCCTGTCCTGTGCTACAATCACTCAACTGTAATCGAGTCGATCATGCCGACATGGACATACCCTAGTCCTGTCTGCATGCACCATCTATTAGGCATGTTTCTCGATGAACATGTACTACTGAGTAGAATCGAATGTGCTCATCACCACATGGACCGAGAGATCCTCATACTTACATAAGACTCGATGCTTCCTGTCCTGTCTCAAAGTCACCACGTAATTTAAATCTTATACATAACTAGTAGATCATGGACTCCTGTCCTGTCTCATAACACTATCAAGGATCCAGCTCCATCAACATACATCATGACTTTCACCTGTCCTGTCTTTGCATCTAGCACGATCTATATATGACCGTCTAGTGTTGCAACATTTGGAGCCTGTCACCTGTCCTGCAGGTGCGATCATAACTTGATTTAGAATCCTGCATCAACAATTTAACATGAGGGCCTGTGGTCCTGTCTGACAATGTAGCAACAGCGACCATATAGGAGTCTGTATATCTCCTCATAATGGCACAGGATCATGAACTGCCCTAGGTCCTGTGTCTCATATACCAACTTTAATAAACCATCATCAGAGGCAAAATTAGAGCGGTACCACTGAGTGTCCTGTCTCATATACACCAGCTCGAGAAATATTCGCAACTCAAGTTGCGAACGATAGAATAAACATGACTACGCTAGTCTGTCAAGCTGCGAAACCACATGTATCAATATGCTCTCATTCATAACATGTTTATGACATGACTTCTGTACCAATGGGAATCTTCTATCACCAAGAACTGATATGCTCATCATCAAGCATGGAAGATCACTGTCCTGTCTCATCACCAGCTGCTTATAATGCGCCGTCATCAACAAACAATGATCTCCTCGTCCTGTTTGCATCACCTTCTCTTATAATAACCTCAATCATTGATTGAGAGCATGATCTGTTGTCTGCGTGTAGATCGCATCACGACTGCTACAATCGGCTCAATCAACAAATAGGTATGCATGAGCTACCTGGTCCTGTCTCACGATCACCACTTATACGAGTAGTGCTGATCAACATTAACTATGGAACCACCTGTCCGGTGTACTCATTCGAGCCACTCTTACAAAATACTCATACAACAATGTACGCATGGTGAACTGTTCTACAATGCACCGCTACGTAATGAACATACCGGTCATCACAAATCACGTAGCTTTCATGTGCCTGTCTTCTCATCAACCATGCTATTTGAAATCAGCTCAGATTCAAAGACAAATGACTCCTGGTGCCTGTACTCATGCACAGCGACTCATAGAGTCCTCTACCAACAGTATGCCAATACATAACCTGTCCAGTCGTCATTCACCTACTAATATATCCTCAGTCAACATAACATGACCCTGTCCTGTCTCATCACCAACGTCTAATATCATCAACCATTCGACTCCTGATCCTGTCTCATCACCCATGCTATCCGGGTCATTCATAGAATTTCAGGCTCGGGTTTGTCTCTGTCCTCATCAGCCACTGGGATAAGTCCTCATCAACATCACTCTTGGATCCTGTGCTCATCTACCACTTATAATCCTCGGATATCACAGATCCTGTACCTGTTCTGCATACACCACTCTAATCCTCATCAACATAACATGACTCCTGTCCTGTCTCATCACCACTCTAATCCTCATCAACATAACATGACTCCTGTCCTGTCTCATCACCACCCTAATCCTCATCAACATACCATGACTTCTGTTCTGTCTCATCACCACTATAATCCTCATCAACATAACATGACTTCTGTCCTGTCTCATCGCCTCTATAATCCTCATCAACATGACTCCTGTTCTGTCTCATCACCACTATAATCCGCATCAACATAACATGACTCCTGTATAGTAGCCTCTAGGCTGCTATAAATTGTAATTAAGGCATAAGATCAACCACAACACACAACACACACAAAACCCTGTAATACATTTTAATCCCTCAAAGAGAGAGTGAGAGAGAGAGACAGAGAGAGGGAGAGAGAAAGAAAGAGAGAAAGAGACAAGGCTAAGCTTGGTTGTCCACCATCCAGAAAACTGTCAACCCTACAGCTGCTCTGTAACTGCCAGAGAGGATGTATGTGTGTGCTGCAGTAGTGAGCATATACTATCAAGAACACAAAACCCACACAAATCCCTGAAATAAGGGGGAATGCTAGGCTTGGTATTTCTTAGCAGGGATGTGCTGGTATCCATGGCAATAACGGTCCCTATCTGGCAGAGCCATCCTCGTGACGATGGGTCCTAAATGAGGCCAATAATGTCCCTCTGCTCGGGTCCCCAGAGTCCTGCCTGTTTAAAAAGCCATTGTCTGCTTGACTGGGGGCTACCTGGAAGATAATGTCAGGGCTGGAGCAGACTGGAGAGGGGGGGGGAGGACGAGGAGGAGGTGGGGAGATATTCTTCTTCTTGGTTCACCTGTAGAGACGGCACCTTTCTGTTTTGTTCTGACCATTTCAAATCAAACTCAAATCAAATTGTATTTGTCACATGCACCGAATACAACAGGTGTAGAAAAAATTAAATAGTAACACAAGAGGAATCAAAATAAATACACAAGAATGGCAACATATACAGGGAGTACCAGTACCAGATCAATGTGCAGAGGTATAAGGTATTTGAGGTAGATATGTACATAAAGGCAGGGTAAAGTGACTAGGCATCAGGATAGATAATAATAAGGTATTTGAGGTAGATATGTACAACGGCTTTAAAAATCCTTCTTTAACTGGTTCTCCTCCCCTTCATCTAAACTGATTGAAGTGGATTAACACGTGACATCAAAAAGGATCATAGCTTCACCTGATCAACTGGTCAGTCTATGTCATGAAAGAGCAGTTGTTCCTAATGTGTTGTCCAGTCAATGTATACCCACCATATACCCACTCACCCACAGACACATTGACACATTGACAGTCCCACACAATCCCACCCTCATTCAACATACACTACACACACACAAACACACACACACACACACACACCACACACACACACACACACACACACACCACACACCACACACACACACACCACACACACCACACACCACACACACACACACACACACACACACACTTTTACACTCATTCAATGCTGCTGTTACTCTGTTCTTTATTTTACTCTATTATTATTCTATCCTGATGCCTAGTTACTTTATCCTGCCTTCATGTACATATCTACCTCAAATACCTATTATCTTATCCTGATGCCTGGTCACTTTACCCTGCCTTATATGTACATATTCTACCTCAAATACTTATTATTATCTACCCTGATGTCTAGTCACTTTATCCTGCCTTCATGTACATATCTACTCAAATACCTTATTATTATCTACCCTGATGTCTAGTCACTTTACCCTGCCTTCATGTACATATCTACCTCAAATACCTAGTATTAATCTATCCTGATTCCTAGTACTTTACCCTGCCTTCATGTACATATCTACCTCAAATACCTTATTATTTATTATCATCCTGATGTCTAGTCACTTTACCCTGCCTTCAGTACATATCTACCTCAAATACCTTATTATTATCTATCTGATAGTCTAGTCACTTTACCCTGCCTTCATGTACATATCTACCTCAAATACCTTATTATTATCTATCCTGATGTCTAGTCGTTTACCCTGCCTTCATGTACATATCTACCTCAAATACCTTTATTATTATCTATCCTGATGTTCTAGTCACTTTCCCTGCCTTCATGTACATACTACCTCAAATACCGTATTATTATCTATCCTGATCTAATCACTTTACCCTGCCTTATGTACATATCTACCTCAAATACCTTATTATCTATTCCTTGAGTCTGTCACTTTACCCTGCCTTCATGTACATATTACCTCAATACCTTTATTATTATCTATTCCTGATGTCTAGTCACTTTACCCTGCCTTCATGTACATATCTACCTCAAATACCTTAATTATTATCTATCCTGATGCCTAGTTACTTTACCCTGCCTTCATGTACATATCTACCTCAAATACCTTATTATTATCTATTCCTGATGCCTAGTTCACTTTACCCTGCATTCATGTACATATCAACCTCAAATACCTTATTATTAATCTATCCTGTATCTAGTACTTTACCCTGCCTTTATGTACATATCTACCTCAAATACCTTATTATTATCTATCCTGATGCCTGGTCACTTTACCCTGCCATTTATGTACGATATCTACACTCAAATACCTTATTATTATTCTATCCTGATGCCTAGTTACTTTACCCTGCTTCATGTACATATCTACTCCAAATACCTTATTATTATCTATCCGAGCCTAGTCACTTTACCCTGCATTTCATGTACATATCTACCTCAAATACCTTATTATTATCTATCCTGACGCCTAGTCACTTTACCCTGATCGATGTACATATCTACCTCAAATACCTTATTATTATCTATCCATGATGGCCTAGTACTTTACCCTGCCTTCATGTACTATCTACCTCAAATACCTTATTATTATCTATCCTGATGCCTAGTTACTTTACCCTGCCTTTATGTACATATCTACCTCAAATACCTATTATTATCTATCCTGATGCCTTGATCACTTTTACCCTGCCTTTATGTACATTATCTACCTCAAATACCCTATTTATTATCTATCCTGATGCCTAGTCACTTTACCTGCCTCATGGTACATATCTACCTCAAATACCTTATTATTATCTATCCTGATGCCTGAGTCACTTTACCCTGCCTTCATGTACATATCTACTCAAATACCTTATTATTATCTATCTGATGCCTAGTCACTTTACCCTGCCTTTATGTACATATTACCTCAAATACCTTATTATTATTCTATCCTGATGCCTAGTCACTTTACCCCTGCCTTATGTACATATCTACCTCAAATACCTTATTATTATCTATCCTGATATCTAGTGACTTTCCCTGCCTTTAATGTACATATCAACCTCAAATACCTTATTATTATCTATCCTGATGCCTGGTCACTTTACCCTGCCTTTATGTACATATCTACCTCAAATACCTTATTATTATCTATCCGATGTGCCTAGTTACTTTACCCTGCCTTTATGTTACATATCTACCTCAAATACCTTTATTATTATCTATCCTGATGCCTAGGTTCACTTTACCCTGGCTTTATGTACATATCTACCCAAAACCTTATTATTATATTATCCTGATGCCTGTACTTTACCCTGCCTTCATGTACATATTTCTACCTCAAAATACCTTATATTATCTATCCTGATGCCTGGTCACTTTACCCTGCCTTCAGTGTACATATCTACCTCAAATACCTTAGTATTAATCTACCTGATGCCTAGTCACTTTTACCCTCCTTTATGTACATATCTACCTCGAAATACCTGTATATTATTCTATCCTGATGCCTATCACTTTACCCTGCCTTTATGTACATTATCTGACCTCAATACCTTATTATTATCTATCCTGATGGCCTAGTCCACTTTACCCTGCCTTTATGTACATATTCTACCTCAAATACCTTATTTATTATCTATCCTGATGCCTAGGTCACTTTGACCCTGCCTTTA
>NW_019946589.1:24728-27228 GCF_002910315.2 Salvelinus sp. IW2-2015
TGTGTCTTTAGAGGACTGCTTCACCTTAATGTCCCCTTTCCCTTTTCTTCTGTCCTTATTTTGTCCCACTTTGTCCCTTCTTTGTCCCTTCTTCTCTTCTGCCAACTAGACACTCCTTGTTGGCCAGTGGTCTCTATGCTGCTTCTGTTGGCCAGTGGTCTCTATGTTGGCACCATGTTTATAGAGAACGACAAAAGGAAACACTGAAGTGATTGAGGAGGAACACTGCTGCATCCTCTGTTTGAGAGAGCGAGAGTGAGTGTGTGTGTATGTGAATGAGTGTGGGATTTGTGTGGGACTGTCAATGTGTCAATGTGTCTGTGGGTGAGTGGGTATATGGTGGGTATACATTGACTGGACAACACATTAGGAACAACTGCTCTTTCCATGACATAGACTGACCAGTTGAATCCAGGTGAAAGCTATGATCCCTTATTGATGTCACGTGTTAAATCCACTTCAATCAGTTTAGATGAAGGGGAGGAGACCAGTTAAAGAAGGATTTTTAAGCCGTGTGATAATTGAGACTGGATTGTGTATGTGTGCCATTCAGAGGGTGAATTGGCAAGACAAAATATTTAAGTTCTGTTGAACAGGGTATGGTTGTAGGTGCCAGGTGAACTGATTTGAGTGTGTCAAGAACTGCAAAGCTGCTGTATTTTTCACGCTCAACATTTTTCCGTGTGTACAAAGAATGGTCCACCACCCAAATGACATTCAGCAAACTTCACACAACTGAAAGCATTGGAGTCAACATGGCCAGCATTCCCGTGGAAATCTTTCGAGACCTTGTAGAGTGAGTCCATGCTCTGACAAATTGAGGCTGTTCTGAGGGCAAATGACGTGAAACTCAATAATAGGAAGGTGTTACTAATGTTTTGTACACTCAGTAGAGTAGGGTCAGTGCAGATAGTTCGGGAAGCAGTATTTGACTATTTAGCAGTCTGGCTATTTAGCAGCCTTATGGCTTGGGGGTAGAAGTTGTCTCGGAGCCTGTTGGTCCGAGAACCAATTCTCCGGTACCGTTTGCTAGACCCTATCAGAATGAACAATCTATGGCTTGGGTGGCTGGAGTGTTTGGCAATTTTTCGGGCCTTCCTCTGACACCGCCCGATATAGAGGTCCTGGATGGCAGGGAGCTCTGCCCCAGTGATGTACTGGGCTGTCCGCACCTCCCTCAGTAGCGCTTTGTGGTCGAGGGCAGTGCTTTTGCCATACCAAGCGATGATGCAGACAGTCAAAATGCTCTCGAAGGCTCAGTTGTAGAATGTTTTTTCACCATCTTCTGAGCATTTTCCCCATCTTCTATTTCAATAGGTACCATCGTTATGCATATCAGTCAACATATTTTAAGATATGAGCAGGCACCAACACACACACACACACACCCTCCCCTCCCTCCATCCCCTCCTCCTGCTCTTCTTCCTTAGCCTGCAGCTCCCCCTATACCTCCCCTCTCCTCCCTCTCCCCTGCTCTCTTCCTAGCCCTGTACGCTCCCCTACCTCCTCCCTCATTGTCCCTCCCTCTCCTCTGCTCTCTTTCCTAAGCCCTGCAGCTAACCCCCTATACCTCCTCCATCCCTCCCTCCTCCCCTGCTCTTCTTCCTAGCCTGTAGCTCCCCCTATACCTCCCGTTCCCTCATCCCTCCCTCTCCTCCTGCTCTCTCCTTAGGCCTGCAGGCTCCCCTATTAACCTCCCTCCCTCCATCCCTCCCTCCTCCTCCTGCTCTCTCCTATCCCTGCAGCTCCCCCTATACCTCCCTCCATCCTCTCTGCTCCTCCTGCTCTCTTCCTAGCCCTGCCAGTCCCCATTACCTCCCTCCCTCCTCCTCTTCCTCCTCCTGCTCTCTTCCTAGCCCTGCAGCTCCCTCCCTCCCTCTCCTGCCTCCCTCCCTCCCTCCCTACCCTCCCTCCTCTTCCTGCTCTCTTCCTAACCCTGAGCTTCCCCATACCCCCCTCCCTATTTTCCATCCCCCCTTCATCCCTCACCTCCCTCCCTCCCTCCTGCTCTTCTCCTCAACCCCCTACCTCTCCTCCCATCCCCTGACAGAGAGTGTGTGGGGGGCTGTTGTGTGTTGTTGTTTTGTATACACTGAGAGGTTAGGCCTGAATTTAATGTAAAGATAACCATCTTCAGTAGCTGTATCCCTTCCCATCTCCAGCAGGATAAACCTTACAGCCAGCTACACAAGACTTTCCACATCTTTAATACTGTTTCTGTTCACCTAAAGGCTGTAATACGATCTGATCTGAGATAGCCAGCTCACCACCAGCGGCTATTCTTCTCTCTGAGACCCAGAGAGAACTCTTCTCTCTGAGGACCGCTGAGGAAACTCTTCTCTGAGACCCAGAAAACTCTTCCTGAGACCCGAGAAACTCTTCTCTCTGAGAACCCAAGGAAAACTCTTCTCTCTGAGACCCAGATAAACTCTTCTCTTAGACCCAGGAATCTTCTCTCTGAGACCCAGAAACTCTTCCTCTCTGAGACCCAGGGAAACTC
>NW_019946589.1:31164-36929 GCF_002910315.2 Salvelinus sp. IW2-2015
GTGGAATCACTTTAATCCCTTATTCCAGGAGGAGGAGAGGTGACTTTCCACTGGATTCTGACCAGACAGCTCCTAGTTACAGCCTCGTGGGCCAAATGGAAGATAACTATAATAATCATATGATTCGAGTACATGGCAAAATTATTAAAAGAAAGAAGATGGGAAGGAAGAAGGAGTCATGTTGTCTTGTTGATCCATGTTCAAATTAAAGTATAGTGACGTCCGTAAATATAACAACCCCTCCGGGACTTTCAACATTTGTTGTGTTACAAAAGTGGATTAAAATGGATTCTAAATGTTAATTTGTCAAACGAATCTACCCACAAAACCACTCTATCATCAAAGTTTGGGGAAAAAAAAAATTCTAAAATTTGTATAAAAATGTATGGAAAAAAAATAAAAAATAATATTCAACACGCCGAGTTCAATACTTGGTTAGAATCACCTTCTGACCAGTGAATTTCGTGGTGAAGTCTTTCTGGGTTCAGTCCTCAGCGGGTGACTCTTTCCTGGGTCAAGTCCTCAGCGGTTGACTCTTTCCGGGGTCAGGTCTCAGCGGTGAAGTCGTTTCTGGTTCAGCTCTTCAGCGGTGAGCTCTTTCTGGGGTCGTTCTTCCAAGCGGTGAGTCTTTTTGGGTCAGTCTTCACGTGGAGTCTTTCGGGTCAGTCCTCAGCGTGAGTCTTTCTGGGTTCAGTCCCTCAGCGGAGTCTTTCTGGGTTCAGTCCTTTCAGCGGTGAGTTTTCTGGGTTCAGGTCCTCAAGCGGTGAGTTCTGCTGGGTCAGCCCCAGCGGTTGAGTTCTTTTCTCGGGTCAGTCCTCCAGGCGTGAGGTCTTTCTGGGCTCGAAGTCCCGCGTCTGTTCAAGGTGATCTCGCGGTGAGGCTTTCTGGGGTCAGTCTCTAAAGCGGTGAGACGTCTTTCTTGGGTCAGCTTTCAAGGGTTGAGTCTTTTCTGGGTCCGATCCTCCGGTGAAGCTTTCTGGGTCAGTCCTCAGCGGGAGTCTTTCGGGTTCAGTTTTCCTCAGCGGTTTGGGAGTCTTTCTGGTTCAGTCCTCAGCGTGAAGTCTTTCGGGTCAGTCCCTCAGCGGTGTCTTCTGGGTCAGCCTCAGCGGTGAGGTCTTTTGGGGTCAGCCTCAGCGGCTTGAGTTCTTTCTGGGTCAGTCTCCAGCGTGTGAGTTTCGGGTCAGTCTTCCAGCGGTGAGAACTTCTGGGTCAGTCTCCAGCGGTGAGTCTTTCTGGGGTCAGTCCTCAAGCGGGGTGAGGACTTTCGGGTTCAGGTCTTCAGCGGTGAGTCTTTTCTGGGTAGGTCTTCAGCGGTGTGAGTCCTTTTGGTCAGTCTCCCAGCGGTGAAAGTCTGCTGGTTCAGTCTCCAGCGGTGAGTCTTTCTGGGTCAGTCTCTAAGAGCTGTGAGTCTTTCTGGGTCAGTCTAAGAGCTGTGAGTCTTTCTGGGTCAGTCTCTAAGAGCGGTGAGTCTTTCTGGGTCAGTCTCTAAGAGCTGTGAGTCTTTCTGGGTCAGTCTCTAAGAGCTGTGAGTCTTTCTGGGTCAGTCTAAGAGCGTTGCATACCTGGATTGTACAATATTTGCACATTATTCTTGAAAAGAAATGTCAAGCTCTGTCAAGTTGGTTGTTGATCATTGCTAGACAGCCATTTTCAAGTCTTGCCATAGATTTTCAAGCAGATTGAAGTCAAAACTTTAACTAGGCCACTCAGGAACATTCAATGTCATCTTGGTAAGCAACTCCAGTGTATATTTGTCCTTGTGTTTTAAGGTTATTGTCCTGCTGAAAGGTGAATTTGCAGACAACCAGTTTTTCCCTCTAGGATTTTGCCTGTGCTTAGCTCCATTAAGAAAACCTTCCTGGTCTGTGGTTGAATCTGTGCTTGAAATTCACTGCTCGACTGAGGGACCTTACAGACAATTGTCTGTGTGTGTGGAACAGAAATTAGGTAATCATTCAAAAATCATGTTAAGAACAGTCCACGTGACTTGTTAATTAAGCAATTTTTGTTCCATTGTTCGTTTTTAGGCTTGCAATAACAAAATGGGTTGAATACTTATTGACTCAAGACATTTCAGCTTTTCATTTGTAAAAAAATAACAACACTGACATTATGGGGGATTGATTGTAGGTCAGTGACACAAAATCTCAATTTAATCAATTTTAAATTCACAAAATGTAGGAAAAGTCAAAGGGTGTGAATACTTTCTGAAGGCTCTGTTACAACATCAAATAACGAAACGATGATGCCATTTCAATGATGCTATCTAGCTTGAATTCAAGTTTGAATATGGCTTAGATATGGATGACAACAGAAAAATATAACAATGTTGTTGGGATAAAACATTATGTAGCTAGCTAGCTAATAACTAGCTACTGGTTGCTAACGGTGCCATGTTGTCAAGACAAGAGAATGAACGTCACAGCCCCAAACATTACTGTAGATCGAATACATTTCAAGAGCAGTTAGATTCTCACTTTTCTGTTTCTTCTTCAACAAAAAGGAAGTATTAGCCGTTAGCATTTGCGTCCCCGTCCCCCCCATGTAAGTAGCTTTCCTTAATTTTTTAAAAAGATAGCAGAGAAAATAATAATTAATTCAAAATCAACAACACCTTTCTCAAATATTCCAATGGGAAGTATTTTAAAATATTTTCTCTGTGATTCTGGTGTCACTGTAGATAACCTCCCAAGAAACGCCACCGTTACTTCATAAAGTCCCTATAGGACATGCTAAATATTATTCCCCCCACTTGTATACTAGCAAGTGGACAGCAGCGCCATCTGCTGGTCCTTTAGGGAATTACGTTCTCAGCTGGTGTGACAAATTTCACTCCAAAATATGGAGTATTGATGGAGAAATGACGCGGGGACAAAAATGTATGTTAATATGCATTGCCCAATCAAAACAGTGTATTATCTCTTTTCAGAGGACAACAATGGGCTAAATTGTGTTTTATCCTCAATAATGTTTTATGGTGGAGCCGTTTTGATCAAATAATCAAAAGCTGCTATGGAGTGAATGTTATTATAGTGGACAGATATTCAATCAAACCTGCTATGGAGTGGATCTCCACCCGGCACAGCCAGAAGAGGACTGGCCACCCCTCATAGCCTGGTTCCTCTCTCTAGGTTTCTTCCTAGGTTCTGG
The DNA here is from genome assembly GCF_002910315.2 of Salvelinus sp. IW2-2015. Taxonomy (NCBI): domain Eukaryota; kingdom Metazoa; phylum Chordata; class Actinopteri; order Salmoniformes; family Salmonidae; genus Salvelinus; species Salvelinus sp. IW2-2015. The sequence goes on from NW_019946589.1 coordinate 34,315, forward strand.
GCTTTCTAGGTAGTTTTTCCTAGCCACCGTGCTTCTACACCTGCATTGTTGGCTGTTTGGGGTTTAGGCTGGGTTTCTGTACAGCACTTTGAGATATCAGCTGATGTACGAAGGGCTTTATAAATACATTTGATATATAGTGGACAGATATTCAATCAAACCTGCTATGGAGTTGATGTATTATAGTGGCCAGATATTCAATCAAACCTGCTATGGAGTTGATGCGGGATGCTCTTGATCTTCAGGCTCTGTTCTGGAGGAAGTTGTCGGTTGAACTTAGTCTTCATCACTTCATAGTAACCCACGACCTGCTCTGTAACACACACACACACGCACCATCGTCATCATCACCTCATAGTAACCCACGTACCTGCTCTGTACGTCATCACCTCATAGTAACCCATCTACCTTCTCTGTAACACACACACACAAACACAAACCAAAAATGCACACACACACCGGAGACACGGGCCGGGCTTAGCCCGGAGGCCACCGCTCTTCAGGCCGGGCTAGCCCGAGGCCACCGCTCTTCAGGCCGGGCTAGCCCGAGGCCACCGCTCTTCAGGCCGGGCTAGCCCGAGGCCACCGCTCTTCAGGCCGCGGCTAGCCCGAGGCCACCGCTCTTCAGCCGGGCTAGCCCGAGGCCACCGCTCTTCAGGCCGGGCTAGCAGGTAAGGTGCCAAAGTAGATCGGCGCCATGAAACTGCCTTATCAAACATTGCATGGCCCAGGTTTTGGACCCAAATGTTACCTGTGGCCTTGTTGAGTAACACTATGCGCCACCTTTTATGTCTATAACTGTGTTTTACACAGGCAGCCCAATTCTGATCTTGTTTTCACTAATTTGTCATCTTTTATGTTCCCTCACAAAGATCAGAATTGGGCTGCCTGTGTAAACGCGCCCCAATGTACCAGACACTAAGCGTGAGTTAAGTCATATATCCGTGTACCTGAGACGGGGTCTCCACTCCCTGGAACTTGGAGCTGCGGCTCTTATCGGTTCTCCTCTCCCCGAAGTAGTCCAAGCTGTCCTGTAGGTATATAAACCATGTTATTCCTGGAGCTCTGGGAGTGGTGCTTTTTTGTGTTAAACTGTTTGTGTCACGCTGAAATACCTGAACAATTTCAGCTATTGCCTACCTGAGCACTCTCAAACTGGTCACTGTCAAAAGCCAGTACACACCAGAGTCCCTGTACGTCCTGTAGGAACACACACACGCCACTGTTAAATAGGCCTATCTTCAGTTGCTTCAGCCATGTTTTGACTTCTTAAAATGATTGAAATGTAAAACATTGATTCTTGAGAATATTACTTATAAATGCCTCATGATTTTAACTGTCGTACGGCATCAGAACCCAAAATATAAGCTTGTTTCACTCCAATGTTGGTAAACAAACGTAAACAATGGCTGACCCCAATTAGTGGACAGGTCGATTTTTTTTGGACTGTTGGTCGACCAAGATTTTTGAAGTCGTATTGTGGACCCCTGCTAAGTGTAATATGGAGTTGGTCCCCCATTTGCTGCTATAACAGCTCCACTCTTCTGGGAAGTCATTAATATGGAGTTGGTCCCCCATTTGCTGCTATAACAGACTCCACTCTTCGGGAAGTCATTAAATAGAGTTGCTCCCCATTTGCTGCCTATAACAGACTCCACTCTTCTGGGAAGTCATTAATATGGAGTTGGTCCCCCATTTGCTGCTATAACAGACTCCACTCTTCTGGGAAGTCATTAATATGGAGTTGGTCCCCCTTCTGCTGCTATAACAGACTCCACTCTTCTGGGAAGGCTTTCCACTAGATGTTGGAACATTGCTGCGGGGATTTGCTTCCATTCAGTCACAAGCATTAGTGAGGTCGGACACTGATGTTGGGCGATTAGGTCTGGCTCGCAGTCGGTGTTCCAATTCATCCCAAAGGTGTTCGATGGGGTTGAGGTCAGGGCTCTGTGCAGGCCAGTCAAGTTCTTCCACATCTCGACAAACCATTTCTGTACGGACCTCGCTTTGTGCAAGGTGGCATTGTCAAGCTGAAACAGGAAAGGACATTCCCTAAACTTTTGCCACAAAGTTGGAAGCACAGAATCGTCTAGAATGTCATTGTATTCTGTAGTGTTAAGATTTCCCTTCACTGGAACTAAGGGGTCCGAACCATAAAAAACAGCCCCAGACCATTATTCCTCCTCCACCAAACTTTACAGTTGGCACTATGTATTGGGGCAGGTAGCGTTCTCCTGGCTTCTGCCAAACCCATATTCGTCCGTCGGACTGCCGGATGGTGAACCGTGATTCATCACTCCAGAAAACGCGTTTCCACTGCTCTAGAGTCCAATGGCGGTGAGCTTTACACTACTCTAGCCGATGCTTGGCATTGCGCATGGTGATCTTACTGATTCACACTGATTACTCTACACATAGAAGTAGACCTATAGACTACCTGATTACACATAGAAGTAGGTCTATAGACTACCTGGCCTGATTACACATAGAAGTAGACCTATAGACTACCTGGCCTGATTACATATAGAAGTAGACCTATAGACTACCTGATTACACATAGAAGTAGATCTATAGACTACCTGGTTACACATAGTAGTAGACCTATAGACTACCTG
>NW_019946590.1:0-7783 GCF_002910315.2 Salvelinus sp. IW2-2015
TAGCATGAGTGAAGGAGGCTTGTTGCGAAAATAGGAAGCCGATTCTAGATGTAATTTTGTATTGGAGATATATGTATATATTGTTCCTAACTTCCCTGAAAAGTTGCCATATTGCAGGGTCTATTCGATGCTAATGCAGTACGCCACAGGATGTTTTTGCGCTAGTCAAGGGCAGTCAGGTGTTATATATATTGTTCCTGGTTCTACATTTTTTGAATGGGCATGCTTATCTAAGATTGTGAGGAAAGTACTTTTAAAGCAATAAACCAGGCGTCCTCTACTGACGGAATTGAGGCCGGTTAGTGTCGGAGACACTGTGTTTTAGAGTCGGAGACACGGTGTTTTAGAGTCGGAGACACGATGTTTTTAGAGTCGGAGACCACGGTTTTTAGAGTCGGAGACACGGTGTCTTAGGTCGGACACGGTGTCTTAGAGTCGAGGAAACGTGTCTTAGAGTCGGAAAACACGTGTCTTAGATCGAAAACACCGGTTGTCTTAGAGTCGGAAAACACGGTGTCTTAGAGTCGGAAACACGGTGTCTAGAGTCGGAAAACACGGGTCTTAGGTCTGGAAAACACGTTGTCTAGAGTCGGAAAACACGGTTCTTAGAGTCGGAAAACACTGTGTCTTAGAATCGGAAACACGGTGGTTTTAGAAGAACCTTGTATCTTTTCTATTTGACAAAGTCTTTTCTTTCTTCCCCCACAGGACCTGAATGACTTTAAAGAAGTCACTCCAGTGTGTCTGTCCCCAGTAAATACATTCTGCTGCGTCAAGGGTTTCGGTGGTCTTCCCGGTAAATACATTCTGACTGCGTCAGGGTGTCGGTGGTCTTCCCGGGTAAATACATTCTGCTGCGTCAGGGTTTCGGTGGGTCTTCCCCAGGTAAATACATTCTGCTGCGTCGAGGGTGTCGGTGGGTCTTCCCAGGTAAATACATCTGCTGTGTCGGTGGGTCTTCCCCAGGTAAATACATTCTTGCTGCGTGCAGGGGTTTCGGTGGCGTCTTCCCCGGGTAAATACATTCTGCTGCGTCAGGGTGTCGCTGGTCTTCCCCAGGTAAATACATTCTGCTGCGTCAGGTTTCGGTGGGTCGTTCCCCAGGTAAATACATTCTGCTGCGTCGGGGGTGTCGGTGGGTCTTCCCCGGGTAAATACATTCTGCTGTGTCGGTGGGTCTTCCCCAGGAATACATTCTGCTGCGTCAGGTTTCGGTGGGGTCTTCCCCGGGTAAATACATTCTGCTGCGTCAGGGTTCGGTGGGTCTTCCCCGGGTAAATACATTCTGCTGCGTCAGGGTGTCGGTGGGTCTTCCCCGGGTAATACATTTCTTGCTGCGTCGTCGGGGTTTTCGTGGGTCCTTCCCGGGTAAATACATTCTGCTGTGTCGGTGGGTCTTCCCTGGTAAATACATTCTGCTGCGTTAGGGTTTCGTGGGTCTTCCCGCGTAAATACATTCTGCTGCGGTCAGGATTGTCGTGGGTCTTCCCCAGGTAAATACATTCTTGCTGCGTCAGGGTGTCGGTGGGTCTCCCCGGGTAAATACATCTGCTGCGTCAGGGTGTCGGTGGGTCTTCCCCAGGTAAATACATACTGCTGGTCAGGGTTTCGGCGGGTCTTCCCCGGGAAATACATTCTCTGCGGCAAGGGTCGGTGGGTCTTCCCCGGGTAAATACATCTGCTGCGTCAGGGTGTGTCGGTGGGTCTTCCCCAGGTACAATACATTCGCTGCCGTCGGGGTTTCGGTGGGTCTTCCCCGGGTAAATACATTTGCTGCGTCAGGGTGTCGGTGGGTCTTCCCCAGGTAAATACATTCTGCTGCGTCGGGGTGTCGTGGGTCTTCCCCGGTAAATACATTCTGCTGCGCAGGGTTTCGGTGGGTCTTCCCCGGGTAAATACATTCTGCTGCGTCAGGGTGTCGGTGGGTCTTCCCCGGGGTAAATACATTCTGCTGCGTCGGTTTCGGTGGCGTCTTCCCCGGGTAAATACATTCTGCTGCGTCAGGGTGGTCGGTGGGTCTTCCCCGGGTAAATACATTCTGCGTCAGGGTGTCGGTGGGTCTTCCCCGGTAAATACATTCTGCTGCGTCAGGGTGTCGGTGGGTAAATACATTCTGCGGCGTCGGGGTTTCGCTGGGTCTTCCCCGGGTAAATACATTCTGCTGCGTCAGGGTGTCGGTGGGTCTTCCCCAGGTAAATACATTCTGCTGCGTCAGGGTTTCGGTGGGGTCTTCCCCAGGTAAATACATTCTGCTGCGTCAGGGTTTCGGTGGGCTTCCCCGGTAAATACATTCTGCTGCGTCAGGTGTCGGTGGGTTCTTCCCGGGTAAATACATTCTGCTGCAGTCAGGGTTTCGGTGGGTCTTCCCCGGGTAAATACATTCTGCTGCGTCGGGTTTCGGTGGTCTTCCCGTAAATACATTCTGCTGCTCAGGGTTTCGGTGGGTCTTCCCGGTAAATAATCTGCCCGTGCGGGGGCCGTAAATACATTCTGCTTCGCGGTTCGTGGGTCTTCCCAGGTAAAATACATTCTGCTGTGTCCAGGTTTCGGTGGGTCTTCCCCGGGTAAATACATTCTGCTGTGTCGGTGGTCTTCCCCGGGTAAATACATTCTTGCTGCGTCAGGTTTCGGTGGGTCTTCCCCGGGTAAATACATTCTGCTGCTCTAGGGTTTCGGTGGGTCTTCCCCGGGTAAATACATTCTGCTGCTCAGGTGTCGGTGGGTCTTCCCCGGGTAAATACATTCTGCTGCGTCGGGTTTCGGTGGGTCTTCCCCGGGTAAATACATTCTGCTGTGTCGGTGGGTTCTTCCCCTGGTAAATACATTCTGCTGCGTTAGGGTTTCGGTGGGTCTTCCCCGGAGTAATACAATTCTGCTGCGTCAGGGTGTCGGGGGTCTTCCCCAGGTAAATACATTCTGCTGCTCAGGGTGTCGGTGGGTCTTCCCGGGTAAATACATTCTGCTGCGTCAGGTGTCGGTGGGTCTTCCCCAGGTAAATACATACTGCTGCGTCAGGTTTCGGCGGGTCTTCCCCGGGTAATACATTCTGCTGCGTCAAGGTTGGCGGTGGTCTTCCCCGGTAAATACATTCTGCTGCGTCAGGGTTTCGGTGGGTCTTCCCCGGTAAATACATTCTGCTGCGTCTAGGGTGTCGGTGGTCTTCCCCCAGGTAAATACATTCTGGCTGCGTCGGGGTGTCGGTGGGTCTTCCCCGGGTTAAATACATCTGCTGCGTCAGGGTTTCGGTGGGTCTTCCCCGGGTAAATACAGTTCTGCTGCGCAGTGTCGGTGGGTCTTCCCGGGTAAATACATTCTGCTGCGTCGGGGTTTCGGTGGGTCTTCCCCGGGTAAATACATTCTCTGCGTCAGGGTGTCGGTGGGTCTTCCCCGGGTAAATACATTCTGCTGCGTCAGGGTGTCGGTGGGTAAATACATTCTGCTGCCGTCGGGTTTCGCTGGGTCTTCCCCGGTAAATACATTCTGCTGCGTCAGGGTGTCGGTGGTCTTCCCCAGGTAAATACATTCTGCTGCGTCAGAGGTTTCGGTGGTCTTCCCCAGGTAAAATACATTCTTGCTGCGTCAGGGTTTCGGTGGGTCTTCCCCGGGTAAATACATTCTGCTGCGTCAGGGTGTCGGTGGGTCTTCCCCGGGTAAATACATTCTGCTGCGTCAGGGTTTCGGTGGGTCTTCCCCGGGTAAATACATTCTGCTGCGTCGGGGTTTCGGTGGGTCTTCCCCGGGTAAATACATTCTGCTGCGTCAGGGTTTCGGTGGGTCTTCCCCGGGTAAATACATTCTGCTGCGTCGGGGTGTCGGGTGGTCTTCCCCAGGTAAATAACATTCTGCTGCGTCGGGGTTTCGGTGGGTCTTCCCCAGGTAAATACATTCTGCTGTGTCAGGGTTTCGGTGGGTCTTCCCCGGGTAAATACATTCTGCTGTGTCGGTGGGTCTTCCCCGGGTAATAACTTCTGCTGCGTCAGGGTTTCGGTGGGTCTTCCCCGGGGTAAATACATTCTGCTGCGTCAGGGTTTCGGTTGGTCTTCCCCGGTAAATACATTCTGCTGCGTCTGGGTTCGGTGGTCTTCCCCGGGTAAATACATTCTGCTGCGTCGGGGTGTCGGTGGGTCTTCCCAGGTAAATACATTCTGCTGCGTCGGGGTTCGGTGGGTCTCCCCAGGTAAATACATTCTGCTGCGTCAGGGTTTCGGTGGGTCTTCCCCAGGTAAATACATTCTGCTGCGTCAGGGTTTTCGGTGGGTCTTCCCCAGGTAAATACATTCTGCTGCGTCAGGTTTCGCTGGTCTTCCCCCGGTAAAACATTCTGCTGCGTCGGGGTGTCGCTGGGTCTTCCCCGGGTAATACATTCTGCTGCGTCGGGGGTGTCGGTGGGTCTTCCCCGGGTAAATACATTCTGCTGCGTCGGGGTGTCGGTGGGTCTTCCCCGGGGTAAATACATTCTGCTGCGTCGGGGTGTCGGTGGGTCTCCCCAGGTAAATACCATTCTGCTGCGTCGGGGTTTCGGTGGGTCTTCCCCAGGTAAATACATTCTGCTGTGTCAGGGTTTCGGTGGGTCTTCCCCGGGTAAATACATTCTGCTGTGTCGGTGGTCTTCCCCGGGTAAATCATTCTGCTGCGTCAGGGTTTCGGTGGGTCTTCCCCGGGTAAATACATTCTGCTGCGTCAGGGTTTCGGTGGGGTCTTCCCCGGGTTAAATACATTCTGCTGCGTCTGGGTTTCGGGTGGTCTTCCCCGGGTAAATACATTCTGCTGCGTCGGGGTGTCGGTGGGTCTTCCCCAGGTAAATACATTCTGCTGCGTCGGTCGCGTGTCGGTGGGTCTTCCCCAGGTAAATACATTCTGCTGCGTCAGGGTTTCGGTGGGTCTTCCCCAGGTAAATACATTCTGCTGCGTCAGGGTTTCGGTGGTCTTCCCCAGGTAAATACATTCTGCTGCGTCAGGGTTTCGCTGTGGTCTTCCCCGGGTAAATACTTCTGCTGCGTCGGGGTGTCGGTGGTCTTCCCCGGGTAAATACATTCTGCTGCGTCGGGGTGTTCGGTGGTCTTCCCGGGTTAAATACATTCTGCTGCGTCGGGTGTCGGTGGGTCTTCCCCGGGTAAAGACGTACAGCTGCGTCGGGTGTCGGTGGGTCTTCCCGGGTAAATAGTTCTGCCACTACTTCTCTCTATGGGCCGTTCAGGCTCCGACAAGGCTTCACACATACTTTGAGCTAACCTCTCTGGGAGTCGGTGTATTTATCTGGCGCACTGTTAATCTAGAAACCTCTCCAGTAGCGCAAAAGTTGGAGAGGGGACCAGCAGCGGAAGAGCCGGCGACACACATGGGAATGAACTGGCTGCTGGAAGGCTGCTGCTCTGATCCCATGTACCATCTCCTGCCATTGTGCAAGCACTTAACGCGCGCCCCTCCCCCTCAACGCGTCGCCCTCCCCCTCAACGCGTCGCCCTCCCCTCAGCGCGGGTGTATGTGGTGGTGTGGGTAAAAGGCAGATGTTCCTCTTTAACCATATGGACCAAGTATTTTCTCTATTGTTTCCTCAGGCTGTTGGACACCAAGCTCATGGCCACTACGCAACCTTTCAAGGTAAAACTATTTCAAGTATTTAGATGTCAGGTTAAAAAAGGATGTCATGAAACCCCCTGTGGAAGTCTGAAGAATATTTATTGTGACTTTATTTGAACCCTTCTAGGAGTTGATCAACATCACATCTCTAGCAGAGCTGCAGAAACAGCTGAAAGAGAGCCCCTTCAAATCTCCGAAAGTTGGTAAGAGAACATGACAACTACACCATGTTAAAGGAACAGGAAGTTAGTTCAAAAGCTAGCAGCTGGCGCTCGGACAGCTGGCGCTCGGACAGCTGGCACTCGGACAGCTGGCACTCGGACACCTGATGCAAAGGCTAAAATGGCTTTGAAAAAAATATGATTTCAGCTAATAGGGAGGAGTATCTAACAGAATAACTACATCACATGAACTAAATCATACAACTTTTAACATAAAATAGAAATGATGGTACATTTGTGTACAAAGTTCTAACTTACTCAACCTATATTGTCTATAAGGGACAAGATTCTATAGCAGTGGTTCTCAACCAGGGGTACTAGGAGCCCCTGGTGGTACTAGACCTATCCACATGGGGTGCTTGAGAAGGCTCCTAATACCATAGGCTTACTGTTAAAATGCAAGAGGGAGTACTTCAGGGGTAGTCTGGTCAGAGCAAAATATACTTGGTATTTTAACCGAGATAGAACCATTGATCTATAGGACCTGTGTAGATACTGTAATGCAGTGGTATTCAAAGTTGGGGAAGTGACCCCAGGGCAACTGCCGTGGGGTCTCTTTTTTAAACTTTTTTAGGAGTACAGATTATTGTATGGGACCATATACTAACAAAAATCTAAGTTTATCGTCATTTGATTTTGGGTCGCAAGCAATAGCAGTGTGTGGACAAAATCACTGGTGAAGCAGAGCCAGATTTTAGTTTTTTTAATGTATAACCAACCCATGTCAGCATTTCCCAAACTCTATCCTCGGGACTGCAATGGGTGCTTGTTTTGGTTTTTGGCTTATGGTTCTCACCCCCTTCCATAGACTTACACAGTAATTATGACAACTTCCCGGAAGACGTCCTCCAACCTATCAGAGCTCTTGTATGAACTGAACTGACATGTTGTCCATCCAATCACAGGATCAGAGAATGTCAGAATCTAGTACTGAAAGTAGAAGCTCTAGCTAGCTAGCACTGGGGTGAATAGTTGACTCAGAGAAATACAATAGTTGACTCAGAGAAATACAATAGTTGACTCAGAGAAATACAATAGTTGACTCAGAGAAATACAATAGTTGAATTTTTTTTTAACAAAGTAATTTCTTCCAAAATAAAGAAGCTAGAGATTAGTTATTTTCAGTTTTACTCACGTAGCTAGCACATGCAGCTACCTAGTTTAGCCTACTGAAACACGCTGCTCAAACAGAGGGATGCTATGTTAGCTAGCTGGCTATGACTATCCAACACAACACTGGAACTCTTCCAAGTCAAGGTAAGCTTTTGGTTTTACTAATTTATTGCCACCTGTGTCCGCCTGTGTAAGTGCTAAACTACTTACTGGCTGTACACTGTAACGTTACTGCATGATTGTAGCAGGTTTACTAACGCGTTAGTTCTATTAGCTATGTTGACTATGACATTGCCTTAGCTAATATGTGACAACAATGCAGTCCTTGTGTAGCGGTTATATGGTATGGCTTGGAAGGTTGTTTTTCGCCTGGTCACACACAGCTGATGTGTTGTGCATTGAAGTCCACAAGCGAAGGGATGGGAGGAGGAGAGCGCATAGATGTGAGAAGGAATACAACGTGGCTGCTATGAAAGTCAACACGTGTATTCATTTATCCGATTCTGTTAACTTTTCTTTAAAAAAAGCAAATGGAACAAAACGAGGTTAAACATACCTGAATTTGTCCAATAGAAACTCTTGTATGCAACTTGGGACTAATGATTACATCCGCTAGATGCAGGCAAGAGTGTGCAAGGCATTGTTCAATGTGTCACGGTCACCTCAAATGTTTATCTCGACCTGTGTGCACCTGTGTTGTAGCAACCTCATGATGGGCACAGGGACAATTTGAGTATCGTGTAGAAGCCTAAACCTTTCGATGTTACATTGAACTGGGTGAATAGAATATGAATGACAGTAGCCTAAACCTTTCGATGTTACATTGAACAGGGTGAATGGAATATGAATGACAGTAACCTAAACCTATA